>NC_061495.1:83301-85801 GCF_022539355.2 Hippoglossus stenolepis | reverse complement strand
GGGTTAGGGTTAGGGTTAGGGTTAGGGTTAGGGTTAGGAGTTGAGGTTAGGAGTTAGGGATTAGGGTTAGGGTTAGAGTTAAGTTAGGAGTTAGGGTTAGGAGTTAGGAGTTAGGGGGTTAGGAGTTAGGTTAGGGTTAGGGTTGAGGTTAGGGTTAGGGTTAGGGGTTAGGGTTAGGAGTTGGGTTGAGTTGGAACAGGTTAGGAGTTGAGGTTAGAGGTTAGGGTTGAGGGTTAGGAGTTAGGGTTAGGGTTAGGAGTTAGGGGTGGGGTTAGGGTTAGGGTTGGGTTAGGGTTAGAGTTGAGGTTAGGAGTTGGGGTTCAGGGTTGGTTGATTGAGTTGAGTTGATTGGGGGTTAGAGTTCAGGTTAGGAGTTAGGGTTGGGATCAGGAGTTAGAGTTGAGTTAGGTCAAAGAGGTTAGGAAGTTAAGATTAGTTAGGGTTAGGGTTAAGAGTTAGGAGTTAGGAGTTAGGGTTCGCAGTTAAGGTTAGGGTGAGAGGTCAAGGTTAGGAGTTAGGTTAGGTTAGGGTTAGGGGTTAGAGTTGAGTTAGGTTAGGATCAGGTTAGGTTAAATTAAAAATTCTAGTGTTAAGTCCAGACTAATTAGATTATGTCCATGGCACAGTTCATGTGTTGGCATTCTGGCTTATCCACATGTAATTAAATTGAAATTAAAATTAAATTAAAATTAAAATTAAAATTAAAATTAGAATTAAAAAATTAAATTAAAATTAAAATTAAAATTAAATTAAAATTAAAATAGGGGTTGAGGTCAGAGTTAGGCGATTGAGTTAGGGAGTTGGGTTAGGGTTAGGGTTAGGGGTTAGGGGTTAGGAGTTAGGGTTAGGGTTAGAGTTGGTTAGGTTGAGTTGAGTTAGGTTAGGAGTTGAGTTAGGTTAGGAGTTAGGGTTAGTTATGAGTTCGAGTTAGGAGTTAGGGTTGGAGTTAGGAGTTAGGTTAGGTTGGAGTTAGCAGTTAGGAGTTAGGAGTTAGTTGAGGTTAGGGATTAGGGTTGGTGGGTTGAGGGTTAGGGGTTAGGAGTTAGGAGTTAGGGTTGGGGTTAGGTTAGAGTTAGGGTTAGGAGTTAGGAGTTAGGGTTAGGGTTAGGAGTTAGGGTTAGGGTTAGGGTTAGGGTTAGGAGTTAGGGTTAGGGTTAGGGTTAGGGTTAGGGTTAGGGTTAGGGGTTAGGGAGGTTAGGGTTAGGGTTAGGGTTAGGGGTTAGGGTTAGGGTTAGGGTTAGGGGGTTAGGGTTAGGAGTTAGGAGTTGAGTTAGTTAGGTTAGGGTTAGGGTTGAGGTTGCAGGAGTTAGGGTTAGGTTAGGTTAGGGTTAGGGGGTTAGGGTTGGGGGTTCGAGGTTAGAGATTAGGTTAGAGTTAGGGTTAGGGTTAGGAGGTTGGGGGTTAGGGTTAGGGTTAGGAGTTGAGTTAGGAGTTAGGGGTTAGGTGGGGATTGAGGTTAGGGTTAGGGATGAGTTAGGGTTAGGGTTGAGGTTAGGGGTTGGGGGTTAGGGTTGGGAGTTAGGGTTAGGGGTTAGGGTTAGGTTAGAGGTTGGGAGTTACAAGGTTAGAGGTTAGGAGTTAGGGAGTTAGGAGTTGAGGTTGGGTTAGGAGTTAGGGGTTAGGGTTAGGGTTAGGGTTAGGGGTTAGGGTTAGGTTTCAAGATTTGGGGGTTAGGGTTGGAGAGTTAGGAAGTTAGGAGTTAGAAAGTTAGGGTTAGGGTTAGGGTTAGGGTTAGGGTTAGGGTTAGGGTTGGGGTTAGGGTTAGGGGTTAGGGTTAGGAGGTTAGGGTTGGATTAGGGTTAGGAGTGCAGGTTGAGGTTAGGGTTAGGGTTAGGAGTTCGAGGTTAGGGTAGGGTTAGGGTTAGGGTTGGGAGTTAGGGTTAGGTTAGGAGTTGGGGTTGGGGGGTTAGGGTTAGGGGGTTGGGTTGAAGGTTAGGAGTTGGGGTTGGGGTTGAGGGGGTTAGGGTTAGGGTTGGGGTTTAAAGTTAGGGGTTAGGGTTAGGGTTAGGGTTAGGAGTTAGGTTGAGGTTAGGGTTGGGAGTTAGGGTTGGGGTTGGAGGGTTAGGGTTAGGGTTAGGAGTTAGGAGTTGAGGTTGAGTTAGTTGTGGATTAGGTGGTTAGGGTTAGGGTTAGGGAGTTAGGGTTAGAGGTTAGGGTTGAGGGTTAGGAGTTGGGGTTGGAGTTAGGGTTAGGGTTAGGTTAGGTTAGGGTTAGGGGGTTAGGGTTAGGGTTAGGGGTTAGGGTTAGGGTTGGGTTAGGGTTAGGGTTAGGGTTAGGGTTAGGGTTAGGGTTAGAGGTTAGGGTTGTTTGAGGTTGGGACAGGAGTTAGGATTGGAGTTAGTTAGGGTTAGGGTTGAGGTTAGGGTTAGGGTTAGGGTTAGGGTTAGGAGGTTGGGGTTAGGGTTAGGGTTAGGGTTATTAGGTTAGGAGGGTTAGGGTTAGGGTTAGGGTTAGGGTTGCAGGGTTAGGGTTGAGGTTGGGTTAGGAGTTAGGAGTTAGG
>NC_061495.1:79498-83201 GCF_022539355.2 Hippoglossus stenolepis | reverse complement strand
GCACCATCTCCAGTAGCCCTTCATCCTGCACAAAGGCATCTGTTGTTGGACCAAATAAAATGTGTACAAAGTTTTTTTAACTTAGTTAAATAGTTTATAAAGTCAGTTTATCCAAATAATGTCAAATAATTAGCTTTGCTCCTTTTGGGAGATTTTAACAATAGTGCTGCCTCTCTGGACTTATTCTTTATTTGTATAAACATATATATATTCATTCCGGTATTGTCTCTGAAACAAAAACATGAACATGACTGCTTTTAATGTGTGATGTATGTTGTGTGCTCTATGTTTTTAGTGTGTAGCTTTTTATGTATATTTAAAAATTTGTAAAGTGTCTTTGAGTACTGTGAAATGCACTCTATAAATAAAATGTATTCTTATAATTATTATTAAAGGGGACATAGCATGCAAATTCCACTTTGTTAGTGCTTCTACACGTTAATGTGGGTATCTGGCATGTCTACCAACCCCAAAACTCGGGGAAAAAAACACTCGCGCGTTTTGTTATGGTTCCTCTAAGTCAGAAACGTCATGCTTGAGTGACTCGATTGAGCTTCCTGGGTTTTGTGTCGTAACAAGGAACTGGAAGTCTCCCTACATGGCCTTGGCCCACCCCCACACACTCGTTACACCGGGTTTACACCGGAGGCAGCGAGGCTGCGAGGCAGCGCAGCGCCGTTCCCAAGCACGCAGCCGGGCTGTTCACACGGGACGAGCATTTCTCCGCTGGTCAGCCCGCGATTCACTCACATGTGGCATTTGTCTGGATCGTTGGGACTGGGAGGCTGCAGCAGTTGCTCGGGCGCGACCGCTCGCTCTCCCATGCGTGAGCTGGAATTTGTGTCAACGCCACACAGCCAGCAGTGTGGAAGACTTCCGCAGTGTTCAGCACTACTGTTACACTGGCACAAACAAACAGAGCCCCCCCACTCGTTACGCCGGGTTTACACCGGACGCAGCGAAGCTGCGAGGCAGCGCAGCGCCGTTCTCGGCGCAGCCGCCTGGCTGTTCACACAGGACGTGCATTTCTCCGCTGGTCAGCCCCATAGACTGTGTATATATAAGGTCAACCCGCGATTCTGCTTTCTCCGCTTGTTGTTGTACCCGTTGAATGTCGGGGTTCGGGGGTAAATGATGGTCTTCATAGCCCCCCACCCCTCTCTTTCTCTCTCTGTCTGTCTGCTTGTGTGCTTGTAGTGGATGGGCAGAGGGGGACATTTAATTATATGATTGGGAAAATTAAAACTCCAGGACAACAGAAGGGGAATACAAAGTATGGGATGCATATTTGATAATTTATATCACATAAAATATGTAATTTATATCGTTTAAAATCATGGGGGGAGAGGGGGGAGGGGGGAGCTGGCTCATTAGCATTTAAAGGAACAGGCACTCAAAACAGGTCACTCTGTGGAGGGCTGTTTTAGACAGGGTAAAAAGGGTGCTGTTTTAAATGATCCTTGTGGTATTTTGACCAAAGTATGTTACAGACATTTCATTAAGACCCCAAGGAACCATATCAACTTGTGGTAAAAATGGGCATGCTATGTCCCCTTTAAGATAAACTGCTGAGCCAAAACTGTTGCTCGCTGGTAGCATGCAGTATAATTTTCATTTTGTGCGTATATGTATAGAAAAGACCTTGGAGGACTGAACCTGTGTATAAAACTCAACATGAGTTTAATCTAACTCAACTGCAGGTGATTTAAACTAGTAATAATACAGCACTTAACATGGAGCATAAACCCATACAACAAAATGCAGTATAACATAAGATTGAATAGGGGGGGGGGATTAGAGCCTCTCACAGAGTTCATCATTTTTTTTTTTCTTCTTTTTTTTAATGAGGTTAGGTTTACTGTGGAAAAATACTGCGTATTCTTTTTGTGTGTGTGTGTGGTAATTTAGTCGGTCGTCTCCAGTTTATTCCAGCTCACTGATTGGACTGTTTCAATTCCCATGTTCACAAACACATTATCTGTTGCTGCCAGTAAATGATATAAGCCGATGAAAGAAAGACAGTTCAGGTAAGTCAGCGATGGACACATGAGATAGTGGATGTCGTTGTTTTCTAATAATGTGAGAGAAAACTTTCATCATGATGGATAATGTTTCAGTAGTTTCTATGTTCACTCTGTCGGGGTTGAGTGGCACAGCGCACTACAGAGTCACCCTCTTCATCCTCACTTTGTTGTGTTACTGTGTGATCTGGCTGGTAAACGTGACCATCATCGTGACCATCATCATGGACAAAAACCTTCACGAACCCATGTACATCTTCCTCTGTAATCTGTGCATCAATGGACTGTATGGGACTGCAGGCTTTTATCCAAAGTTCCTCAGCGACCTCCTGTCTCCCTCTCATGTCATCTCTTACAGTGGATGCCTCCTGCAGGGTTTTGTGTTGCACTCTTCAGTCTGTGCAGATTTCTCTATTCTCTTATTAATGGCCTATGACAGATATGTGGCTATCTGTCAGCCTCTGATATACCACTCAGTGATGACGAAGGGAAAAATAGGCATGTTTGTGTTTTTTGCTTGGCTTGTACCCCACTATCTGGTGCTGGTGAGCACTATAACAACAGCAATAACCAAAATATGTGGCTCACATATTCCAAAAATCTACTGTATTAATTATTTGGTGAATAGACTTGCTTGTACTCCTCCATTAGCAAGTGCCATTGTTCCAGCTTTAAATTACACTGTTTGTTTACTCCATGTAGCCTTTATTTTTTGGTCTTATATGTATGTGATCAGAAATTGCCTTCACTCTGGTGAGAACAGAAGCAAGTTCATGCAAACCTGTCTCCCTCATTTACTATGTTTGAATACCTTTGTCATTAGTATGCTTTTTGATTTGATGTACGTGAGATTTGGCACGAGTACGATACCGCAAGGTGTCAAGAATTTTATGGCAATAGAATTTCTGATCGTTCCTCCGATCCTCAATCCCCTCATATACGGTCTCAAACTGACGCAGATACGAAACAGAATTGTGCAGGTTTTTTTAAGGAAGTACTGACGTGTGATCAGTAGAAAGAAAGTTGATAAATATGATCATCTGCCTTGTTATTTGTTTTTTTTAGAAAAGTGTTAAAATCAGAGATACACATTTTACAGCACAGTTACCAAACTCTAACCTCTGGATTATCAATCTGTCATGACACAAACAGTCTGTGGCCTATTTGTTTTACTTGGCTTATACCTTTAATTCTGATGTTAATGTGTAAAATAACAGCATCAGGGTCACGGTTATGTGCCTCACATATACTGTTTCTGATACAGCTTATTCTGCCTCCATAGAAAATAAAGCTTTTTAAATTATCCTTTGTGTTTTGACCCTTTTATTAACATTTGCTCTTATATTCTGTATTTTCAGTATGATCATAACATGTCTGACTTCCACAGAAAACAGGAGCAGGGTTATGCAAATGTGTTTGCTTCATTTATTTTGTTTTGAACTGATTTATGTGTTTGCTTTCTACTTTATTCACAAAATGTACCATGATTTCATGGCCATATAAAATATCATTCTCCCTACAATGAACATTATAAAGGTTTAAAACTGACACAAATAAAAAACATAGTAATGCAATATTTGTGTTCTGTTTTTGTAGACACAAATTGGTAAAGCACACAGCAACACTGATAAGAATGAGTGTGTTAAGCATTGAGGCAGGTTCACATGTAATTCTGTTGACCT
>NC_061495.1:76024-79398 GCF_022539355.2 Hippoglossus stenolepis | reverse complement strand
TCACCATTCCACATTCCCGGCAGAGGACCTATTTGATAATTTAATAATGTTTTATTTTATCTTGTTTTTACTCTTGTCTCATCTGTAAAAAAAAAAATCTGTATCTTTGCTTTACTACTGTGATATCTTCAAATTGTTTGTCTTAAATTTTTCATTGTAAATGTTTAAAACATTTTATAACTGTGTTTTGAAAGTGCTATATAAATAATGTATATTTTTAACATTTACTATGAATATTGTTATTACTATAATAATAATAATCTTATTATTACTATTGTGTTGGTGTTCAGAGCCTTTAAATCAAATTTGTTCCACTTTTGTTTTCATTTCAATAATATTCTCAATCTTCCTCAACATACAACAACTCAATGGGAGTGTCTCAAGTGGACAACAACATAGTGACTGTTTACGTGGATACGACACTGCCCCCTAATGAGCTGTGATGATGGATGCAGTAAAGACTTCATCCCCAAGAATGACTTATCTAGCTGTTCCCAAAATGACGGGTTCTCAATCACAATTTGAGGAACAAGAAATCAAAGGAGATTCTCTTGGTTTAAAAAAAATAATTCAGGACTTAGGAAAAAGAATTTAGAAAACAATATTTCTCAGACAAACATTTGTTGTCACTTTAATAATAATTGTATTTCTGTTGAATTGAGAGTCAACTCTGGTCTTTCTGTAAGTTTAATTCTGCATCTGGAGATGGACTCACAACATTCAGGTACATGAGATGGACGAGTGAGGACAGAGACCAGTCAGTGTCAGTGTTGTATACCTGCTGTCACTCACACATCATGAGTCTTATGAACTTTTAATAATAACTTTATTTGTAGGTCACTTATCTAGACAAGGTTACAAAGTGCTTCTCAAAATCTATTGCAAAAAAAATAAATGAATAAAAATAAATGGGTTTTCAATTCAGTTCAATTTTAAAGGTCAAATCATAACATATTGAGGAGGAAAAAACTCCCTCATTCACGGGAAGAAACCTCCAACAGAACCAGACTCGGTGTGGGCAGACATCTGCCTCGACTGGTTGGGGTGAGCGGAGGGAAATGGGGAAGAGAGGAGAGAGATGGGGGAGAGAGAGCAGGTGTCAGGTGTTTTGGCCTTTTAATCGCATAAACGTTAAAATAACTAATAAAAACTAAACTTACTGTAAAAATTAACACTTAAACAAAATTCAGTGGTTACAGCCACTAGGGGGCGATCAAGATTCTTTAGGCTTCACTTTTAAAGGGGCCGTCATGTCGTCCATCTTTACTTACACTCTATGGTCATAATATTAAACATAATCAGGAACTCTAGCTATGTATGAAAGTGTATACAGTAGCTAATATGAGTCGTGTGTTGTTGGTGTAAAACAAATTAAAATTTGAATTTAAAGCTCAGCTCTTTAATAACACTGAGTATCAGTGTGGTAATATAACAAACTTTGCTGCCATGGTTTCACACTATTCCACTGATCAGTATTGATATGCTGCATTTAAAATAAATCTTAATTAATATACCTCACTGTTACACACAATGTGTTTCATGAGTAAGACTGAATGAAAACACAACTTATTTGACTTTAAGTTATTTTATTCAATTGCAACCTTCCTCATTGTGGGACTAATAAAGACTTATCTTATCTTATCTTATCTTATCTTATCTTATCTTATCTTATCTTATCTTATCTCATGTTGTCAAACTAGCTTTGTGTTTTGTTCACTTCTACACTTGCTCAACAAAAAACTTTTTTTTATTCCCATTAGTTTTGTTGTTGTTGCCGAAGCTGTTATTAATAGAAGGTGTAGAGGGAGGTCGAGACTTTTTAAGGGATGTGACCACATCACACTTCAACCCTCCTACTCTGTCACCACGGATGATACGACACAGGAATTGTAGAGTCTGAAGAGAGAGGTGTGATGATTATTTTATCTGATCATGGAAAATGTTTCTATCGTTAGAAATTTCATTCTGGTCGGTTTCAACGAGTCATTTAATTACAGAATAACGCTCTTCTCACTCACTTTACTGTATTACTGTATGATTCTGTTTTTCAACATCTCTCTCATCGCCATCATTATCTCAGATGAAGACCTGCATGAACCGATGTACATCTTGTTGTGCAGTTTTTGTTTTAATGGACTTTACGGGACCACAGGTTTCTACCCTAAATTTCTTCTAGATCTGCTGTCGCCTGTTCAGGAAATCTCCTATGCAGGATGTCTCCTCCAGGCTTTTGTCATGTACTCGTTTGCCTGCTGTGAGTTGTCCAATCTAGCAGTTATGGCCTATGACAGGTACCTGGCTATATGTCGACCGCTGCACTATCACTCTCTGATGTCCAAGAGGAGGCTCTCTCAGCTGGTGTGTTTCTCCTGGCTCACACCTTTCTGTATTTTCTCCATCAGTGTTATACTGACGTCCAGACTCAGGTTATGTGGCTCGAAAATCCCAAAACTCTTTTGTGTGAACTGGGTCATATATAAACTCGCCTGCTCTGAAGCCGACACCCTTTCAAATAATATCCTCTCATATGCAACCATTATCATTTACGTGTGTCACGGGTTTTTCGTCGTTTGGACGTACATGCATCTTATTAGAACTTGCGTAAAGTCCAAAGACGGCAGGGTCAAGTTCATGCAGACGTGTCTGCCCCATTTGATTTCTATGATCACGTTCCTTGTTGTGATAGTTTTTGATGTGATGTACATGCGGTTTGGCTCCACAGATTTGCCTCAGGGCCTTCAAAACTTCATCGCTATAGAATTTCTCCTCATTCCTCCGCTCATGAATCCTCTAATATACGGATTCAAACTGACCAAAATACGAAATAGAATTCTGTTATTAATTCACGGTGGAAGAAAATGACCTTTTATCTGATTTACTTTTTGTTTTTTTCATGTAAATGAAACGAAACAGATTAATCTAAGAGGAAGTAATGCAACAGATGTAATTCTGTAATGTTTATTCAGAGTCTAACTAAGGTTAGTTCAAGGCTCATGTTTAAAGAATTCAGTGTGTTTGCTTTAAGATGATGTTTGGGTCACGTCAGGATGATTCAGGTTGTTCCCAATGAGGACTGCATACCTCAGTATAAACTGAATATTGTAAGATCTTGACATTACTATGTAAAGTGGCTTGATATAATTTATGTTGTGATTTGGCGCAATACAAATCCAATTCAATTCAAATACGTGTTTGCTACAAAAGCGTTATGTAGCATATCAATGCATTAACTTCTCCTCATTGGCTTTCAGTAAATTGTAGAATTGATTTTAAGTGTTTATTGCTGACTTTAAAGGCCCTTTCTGGACTTGCACCTAATTACATGTCAGATCTTTTCACACTATGTGTGCCTGGTAGTAACCTGAGGTCCTCAG
>NC_061495.1:54877-75924 GCF_022539355.2 Hippoglossus stenolepis | reverse complement strand
ATGTGGGTATCTGGCTCATGTCTACCAACCCAAAATTCTGGGAAAAACACTGCCAGGCTTTGTTATAGTTCCTCTTAAGTCAGAAACGTCATGCTTGGAGCGAATTTCGATTGAGCTTCCTGGGTTTTGTGTCGTAACAAGGAACTGGAAGTCTCCCCACATGTCTTGGCCTCGTCACGGTTTACATCGGACGAGCGAGGCTGCGAGGCAGCCGCAGCTGCTCCTGGCACAGCCGCTGGCTGTTCACACGGACGAGCATTTCTCCGCTGGTCAGCCCTAGGCATAGACTGTACATATAAGGTCAGCCTGCGATTCTGCTTTCTCCGCTTTGTTGTTGTACCCGTTGAATGTCGGGGTTCGGGGTAAATGATGGTCTTTAGCCCCCTCTTTCTTTCTTTCTCTCTCTGTCTATCTGCTTGTGTGTTTGTAGTGGGGGGCAGAGGGGGACATTGCACTTATGTGATTGGGTACTTAAAACTCCAGGACAACAGAAGGGGAATACAAAGTATGGGATGTATATTTGATAATTTATATCATATAAAATATGTAATTTATATCGTTTAAAATCATGGGGGGAGAGGGGGAGGGGCAGCTTTTCATTAGGCATTTGTAGCGAACAGGCACTCCAAAA
This sequence comes from Hippoglossus stenolepis, assembly GCF_022539355.2. NCBI lineage: Eukaryota > Metazoa > Chordata > Actinopteri > Pleuronectiformes > Pleuronectidae > Hippoglossus > Hippoglossus stenolepis. The sequence goes on along the minus strand of NC_061495.1, from coordinate 75,293 downwards.
CAGGTCACTCTGTGGGAGGGGCCATTTATACAGGGTAAAAAGCTGTTTGAAATGATCCTGTGGTATTTTGACCAAAGTATGTTACAGACATTTCATTAAGACCCCAAGGACCATATCAACTTGTGGTAAAATGGGCATGCTATGTCCCTTTTAAAGTTCATGGATTTGCACCAAAAAAAATAGAATGCTGGCTCCCCGGGCACACATACACACACACACATACACACACACACACACACACACACACACACACACACACACACACACACACATGTTCCTCTCCATTAGTGTGTCTCCTAATGACTGTGACACAGGAGGTTTGTTCACACCTGGTGTCACAATCAGAGGTGTGAAGAAAAACAGTTCAACACAAACATTGATAAACTGTTTAACTGATCAACTGATTAACTGATCAACTGATCAACTGATTAAATGGAGCGACGCCGGCGAGCTAGTTCTGGCAGGGAACTCGAGCTGCGCTGTTTCAATCGTGTGACACTCATCATGTGACATACATCATGTGACACTTCATGTGACACACATCATGTGACACACATCATGTGACACACTTCATGTGACATACATCATGTGACACACTTCATGTGACATACATCATGTGACATACATCATGTGACACACTTCATGTGACATACATCATGACATACTTCACTGGGCCACTACCATCTACAGTACCTATCCACCCTCTATTAGGGCGGTCTATTTGGGCTAGAGGGAATTCCCATCCCTCTCTGCTTCCTAACTACTACGCAGTACGTGACAATTGTCTCAGCGTTTCAGCATACTTACTTATGATTGTTATCCTACCTCCCGGTTCTGTCGATCGCCATGTCTTCTTGCCATCTCTGGATTCTGAGAATGAGGCTCAGTCCTCAGAGGAAGACGCTGACTCATCCCTGAAACCCAGGGTCCCTCCACGAGGTTCAATCCGAGAACGATTCTGACACTCCAACGCCAGCTGGCTCCCGCGCCACCCGCAAACGCTCTCGGGCTGGTGGCCTATTCACCGTATTTTGGAAGAATTGTATGTTCGTAAGATTTCAGTTCCAGCTGGCCTCAACCACGAGGAACTCTTCGATTACCTTTTGACTCAAGATAATCCGACTGATGACGCACACCCCAGCTCAAACGCCGACAATCCAGTCAGCGCTCCTCCAAAAGGTAAAGGCAAAGCTCCAGCAAAGAAAGGTGCTCCACCATCCTCTTTAAACCGCTCGACAATATACCATCAAAAGCAGAAGACACCAGAACATGTCCATATCCGCCTCGAAGCATCCATCCTGTCCACTTCTACGAGAAATGAAATCGTTCTAAACGTTATAAATACAAGAATTGTCTTCAAGATCTCAGCCTCAGGCCAAACATCCACAGTCCACTTCATTTATCCATCCTTCACAGCGACAGGCACAATTCTCAGGCTTAAATTTAGCAACTTGCAATAACTTCAATGAGAATGTTTGTACATATCCAAACTGTAAATTCATGCATATATGTAGTTGGTGTGCAGACAGTCACCCACGTTCTGTGTCCCAGGAGGCTCCGCCCTGCAAAAAAAAAAAATCAGAAATAAAAATGAAGCATCCATCAACTCCCCGCGTGAACGCCCCTGCTCTCTAAGGCTCTGTCAAAAACACCCGAGCAGAGGATTTGTTAATCACCTAATCACCGCTTGGTCCAAGGATTTTAGCAGGTTTATGCTGGCTCCCAAAGTGACCCATGTCTGTAAAAACTTGCAATCTGCATGCAAAGAGCCAGAAGTGGTAGAAGAAGAACTCCTATTACAAGAGATTAAAAGGATATATGATAGGTCCACTGTCAAAACTCCCCTTTCCCATCTTCAGAGTAAGCCCCATAGGGGTCACCACCAGGAAATATTCAAATAAAAAACGTCTCATCATCGACCTCTCAGCTCCTCACAATTCTACAATTCCCAGTATAAACAGCCTAATTCCCAAAGAACCCTTTTTTCTTTATTCCCACGCCTTCCATCGACAACGCAATACAGATGATTGGGTTAGCAGGTGTCGGGCATGGCTAGAAAGGCCGACATTACCGATGCTTTCAAAGTCCTTCCACTTCACCTCTCAATGGAACTTTTATTAAAATGGAATTCAAAGTTGGGCTAGGAAACAACATCGCGGTTCTGTGACAATGCAGCAACGGTAGAAATCAATAATAACGCCGCCAAAAACATCGGAGCACAAATAATCTCATGCGACGCTTTAACTGGCTGAGCGTTCAATAACTTCATTCTTCGAGCTAGCTACATTCCTGGCACTAAAATCGTAGCTGACGCTTCTTCAAGCTAAATTTCAGGAATTCAAAGCAATTTGTCCTCAGGCCAAGCCCTCCAGCATTCCATGCCCCTCCTCGCCTCAACTGGTGATGATCATCATTTGAACACGCTCCTGGGGCCTCCTTGCAGGATCTGCTGCACACTGCCTCAAATGACATGAGACTTGGTTAGCCAAAAGCACTATTAAAACATATGACTCAGCTTGGTTTTTCTACTCTTCCTTTTGCGCCAGCCTCCTCACTGTCCTCTACCAACAAAAATTTCGGAGTTTGTGCTTTCATCGTACTCTCCATTTGAATCCCGTAATCTGGAAAAGCACAAAGTATTAAAGCTTAAAAGTAGCAGGCATTCAGTTTCAAATGAGATGTCAAGATCCAGCCTCCCAAAGTCTCTACGAATCCCTCCTCCATCCAGCTGATCCTCAATGGCCTTAAAGGCATCGCTCCTCCAGGCAGACCAAAGACTTCTCACTATTGCACTGGTGCACAAATTGGTATTAAGGTTAAGACAGGTTGTTTTTCACCGCATTTCCGATTCGATGCTGAAACTGTCCTATTGATGGCTTTCTTTGGGTTTCTAAGGTGTGGTGAATACACTACAAGGTCTCTTGCCTTTGATCCCAGCATGACTTCACTCTTTCTTGATGTAACACTAGAAGAGCACATACTCAGTGTATTTAAAACGGATAGATTTAGCTTTAAGGCACTCTAATTTACATTGTACAAAAATAATACTTCTTTTTTTTCTGCCTTTCTCTTCCATGACAAAATTTCTGTACCGCTTCTCCCAAACCCATCGATTGGCACCTCTTCACCACCGATGGCCGCAAAACCCATGACGATCCTGGTTTTCTACTATGCTTCATGATCTGGTCCGAGCTGTGGCCTACCACCCGAACATTACTCTCCTCCACCTTCATTAAGAATTGGTGCAGCGACGACTGCAGCTCTACATCTGCCTGCCGCCACTCTTAAATCCCTGGGCCGCTGGTCATCCTCTCTGCATACCACCTACGTCAGGTTCCATAAGGAGGACATTCTGCATGCCCAAAAGATCAGAGTCTCCTGCTCCCTTTGAGCCTGAATAAAGTGTATATCTGTTCCGATGTAAAATTCTGTCTGGCTGTAAATCTGGTGGGTTGCTGGGTTTAGAGCATTCTCCGCTGGTTATTCACTGTTACATGCTTCCGAGGATCCACATTCACATGGTAGTACATTCCCTCTAACCTTATGCAGTGTCACAAGTAGTATATTCTCCCGCAGGCCAATGCACCAACGGAGAATGGCCACGCCGCGGCGGCGAATGGCGCACACATAGCAGATACCGATCCAACCGTCAGGCTCCGAATTTGCGCAGTTTTGGGGAGTTACAGTATTAGCTCATCACTCCCATCATTCCTGTGTATCATATGGGGGAGTGATTAAGTCGGAGCCTAGACGCCAAACACTAAACCTGTTCTACTGTTGAATAAACATTCAAACGTGAGTTGTCTGACTGAACTGATTAACTGATTAACTGTTTAACTGATTAACTGATTAACTGTTTAACTGATTAACTGATTAACTGATAAACTGATTAACTGATGTCATGGGAATTTCTGTAAAGTCAAGCACAAATCATACAGTTGTCTCTTTGGTAAGTTTAATTTACACCTGCAGGTGGACTCAGAGTACAAATCACCGGAAGGACATCATACAATGAGCAAAGACTTAGAGGAGAATGAACATCTTTATACACTACAAGCCCCTCCCCTCGAGAAGCAAAAGGTTATCAATAAACTTCTTTGATCTATGATCAAAGTGTATAGACATCGTGTCTCCATCTCTGTCTCAGCCCCTGGAGTGACCTCTTTCATGTACCATCTGTCTCAGAGGTCCCTTATCTTCGTTTACAACACAAAAACCCCCTTCCTGTATACACGTAAGGAATCCCTGCACCCTCTGATCAAACCCCCTTGAGTGACCCCTGCAGTGATCATTTGCTAAGTGTCAAACAAAAGGAGGAAGGCCATAAACATCTACTACCTTTAAACAACACTCATAAAGTTAGTTAAACCCACGAGAATCACATCTGTTCATTCCTCTTTCAACATACATGTCTGTTTCATCCATTAATCATTACACAAGAATAAAACCAGCCATCACACTGATTAACTGATCAACTGATTAACTGATAAACTGATAAACTGATAAACAGATTTACTGTTTAACTGATAAACTGATTAACTGACTTTTGACCAGTTTTTCACTCAAAGGTGAAGTGATTACATTTCATTGGTCAAAGGTCAAAGAGGCTTTGTATGAATCTGGAAAACAACCAGAATGTGATAGCTCTGTTGTTTTTCTGTCTTCTGCTGTGAGACAGTGAGAGAGGACGTCCTCAGAGATGGAGACGAGGACGCCAGTTCAACCTAGACGAGAGAGAACGAGGAGGATAAATTGAGAAGCTGTAAGAGAGGCAGTTACAGGAGGTAACCAGGGAGCTCTGAAGATGGAGGACGGGGCGAGCTCTGCTTTCCCCACTTCACACCACCACCCTGCAGTGAGTCCCACCTCCACCTGGCCTGAGCCGTGAGCCTCAGACTCGGTGTCCGTGTTCACGGTGGCTCTCAACCTGCTCGCCATCATCGCCATCTCCGCCTCTCAGGCAGGAACACCTCTCACACGCTCCGACACTGTAGATACACAAAGAGTCCATCTGATTTGATCTTTTACTTTATTCACATTATAGACGAGGCAGATCCGTTGTTTGTTCTTTGCTCCTGTTGGATGAATGTTCTCTCTCTCTCTCTCTCTCTCTCTCTCTCTCTCTCTCTCTCTCTCTCTCTCTCTCTCTCTCTCTCCAGGCAGCTCCACACTCCCACCAACATCCTCCTCCTCTCTGGGCGTGTCAGATTTACTCGTGGCCTCCTGCTGATGCCCGGAGAAATCCTCAGGATGTGGTCCTGCTGGTTCCTCGGGATCTGTGTGTTCTCTCTATAACTATATGTCGCTTCATTGTCACTGCCTCAGTCGGAGACATGGTGCTGATATCTGTCGACCGCCACGTGGCCATTTGTGACCTCTAAGCATGGGACCAGAGTCACTGAGGGGAGAGTCAAAGTGTGTGTGTGTGCGTGTTGGCTCGCCTCTGTTTTCTTACAGCAGCCTCTGCGTGAAGGATGCCCACTCTGATGCGTCCGGCAGGCTCAACTCCTGCTACGGAGAATGTCTGATCGTCATTGGTTATGTTGCAGGAGCCGTGACCTGGTCCTGACCTTCGTTGTTCCCATCACTGGGGATCGTGGTTCTGTACACGAGGGTGTTTGTGGTGGCCGTGTCTCAGGCCCGTGGCGATGCGCTGCCACGTCACAGGCGTCACGCTGCAGCTCTCAGCGACGGATTCCAGGAGGTCAGAGCTGAAAGCAGCCAGAACTCGGTGTCCTCGCCCTCGCTCTTTCTTTTCTTTCTGTCCATATTACGGAGTTTCTCTGACAGGAGAGCACTCTGCACAATTCCTCCTCTGGCTCCTTTGTGATGCCCTCTTCTACTTTAACTCTTGTCTCAACTCATTCATTCACGCATTGTTCTAAATTTCTGGTTCAGAAAGGCAGTGACACTTATTGTCAATCTTCAGATCCTGCAGCCTGGTTCCTGTCAGGCCAACGTCCTGTAGAGGTTCTGCTGTTCACAGAATGTGTCAGAATATGAAAAATCGCTTTAAACTTCATGTTTCATCAAAGTCCCTTTTCCTCTGTGATGAAAAAACAATTGACGAGCAGAGAAATGACGAAACAGCAGCAAACACACACACATGTAAATATATGTGCAAATATTATATACACTATAAATGTGTTGTTTTCATACATTCATCTCATGGATTCATGTGTGGTATATTTTTCATATATACCTAATATATGTTGGAAACATATTAGGTATATATGAAAATATTTATAATATGACAAATATTCTGTTGTGGTTATATGATACGACACATATAGTATTTGTCTGAATTATATTGGCAAGTTTATTAAAACATCATTTACTTTACAAAATGACACGGCTGATATGTGTTTTTATTTTCATTTTAAAACATACATGTGTATCTTTAATATTTATATACATAATATTAACATTTATTGTTGGGATGTGGGATACACATATATATGTATGCAAATATATATGTCTTCAATATTAGCATATATTATATACACCGGTATGTTAAAATATGTATGTTTGTTGTACACTTAAGATACATGGTTCTTAAACGTGTACATATCTAAGGAAAATAACATTGAGCAAAAACATATATCCTATATATCAGCTCCCTATTTAAATTATTTTATATATTATCGATGGATATATATATACATATCTGATTTTATTTATTAATATGTACAAACACATATTTTATGGGCTTGATATATATATTTCCCAATATATGTACCCAATAGTTTGTTAACGTGTGATATATTTGTTTTTACTTACATATCTACATATATCATGTGTAAGGAAGTTTAATATGTGTACATGTAGTAGAGTTGTGTATCGCCTGCTGGTTCCACTGTGGGAGAATTAAATGAATGTAAAGAAACGAACACGTCTTTTCATTGTGTTAAGAACGAGATCCGTCTCTCAGAGCAGCTGAAACACAACTGAACACAAACGTTAACAACAGGAGGATGAACGCAAATAAAACAATAGTTAAATAATCTGTTGCTGCTTTTTAATGCTCTCCCTGAAAATGTTCTATTTTAAAAACAGCTTTCATCTCTCAAATGAATTTAAATGTAATGGCATTTTATATTACAGGTGTTTATCCTCCTGTGAATCACTTTGTTAAAAGTTCCCTACTAATGAATCTCATTAGAATCATTGTTGATGACTGTTGTTTCATCGGAGCTGTGATGCAATGAAAGCTTCCTCAACATGAAGCCTCTGAAGCAGAACTAACTGGGATTGAGAGAATGAAGTCGTGTCCAGCGCTGGACTCGCCTGATGATGACATGTTGCACCACGTTGATCCAATAACACGCTGTCGCCTCACTGCAGGAGCCGAGGGACCCATGGAGCTCCGGGTTTACATTCACAGGGTCATTTGAGCCGGCTTCAACAATAAGACACCAATATTTAGATTTTATATCATCAAATAACTCATTCAAACCAAACTGATCAGAAACACTTGGACGAACATCAGTGAGACGAACGACCTGAAATGACAGAAACATCTTTACAAACATTTATTTAATCGTCTACTGTACCGATCCCAACTTACTATCTTGAATAAAGTTTTTGGACGTGGTGATATTCGCCTTCTGCCTGACTCGGGACAGCTGAGCGTCGTTCCCAGTGTCCTCACACATTAAAGTGGGACATCATTTTACATGTGAGCTGTTGTTTGACTTCCTTTTGAATCCACACTGACATGATGCTGCCTTCACTCTCATCAGCACTAGATGGCAGTAAGAGGCAAAGACACAGACATCCCATGCAGCTGCAGAGAAACCTACTCGATGTCTGAGCTGTCACCTAACTCTCATTCTCCACTTTCCCAAAACATCTGCTTAGCACCGTGAGTGGGAAACGGTAGACATTCCTGACGCCACTGAATGAAACTGTCAGAACCAGGACCAGCAGGTTGGAAGAGTAATTCTGAGCTGCAGAGAAATAACATAGTCCTTTATCCCTTGTGTTGTTCCTGGGTCAATTGACCCAGAGTGTGTGTGTGTCTGTGTGTGTGTGTGTGTGCGTGCGTGAGTGCGTGCATGTGATCATATACGCAAGCCCTGGCCAGTCGGGTTAGGGGTGACTCCAAGGATTGTCACATCCAACTCTCCTGGGGTAATTGAGACCAATGGATTGTCATTCTCGATTGTCATGGGAGGGATCATTTAGACCCAGAGAGGGCGCTGGTGGTGCTCTGTGGGGTCATTTAGACCACACCTGATTCCAATTGAAATCAAGGGGGCAAGTTACTAGACCCACATGGGTCTCAGTGTGCCACTCTCTCACGGACTATGGCACGATGTCTGGCCAGGAGCGTTTTCACTAGAGAACAGGTTCTCCAACAGCTATTCTCCCAGCAACCATCCTCTGAACCCGAAGAGGACGCGAAGAGCCAGACCGAGAAGCGGACGGATAAGGAGATGGAGAAGCAGACCGAGAAGCAGACAGAGAGGACGGAGACGGAGACGGAGACGGAGACAACGGCGATAGCGAAGAAGACGAAGACGACGACGGTGACGAAGACGAAGACCCAGTGGGTGATGCTTCTGCAGATTTGTCATCCTTGGAAGAAGAAGAAGAAGGAGGACAAGACCACGGCGACACCACCACCACCGGACTCGTGGAAAGAGAGACCTTCCCCTCAAGAAACATAGTAAAATAGGAAATAACATGGTCCTCGAGGCGCAGGCCGAGAGGGGAGGGCCACTGCTCCTCCTCCTCCTCCTCTCCTCCTCCTCCTCCTCCTCCTCCTCCTCTGCTGCGGCTCAAACGGGTCCACCGGGCCCCACGATCCACGCGACGCCCGCACTGTGACCTAGCCTCGACCGGCTCCACCTGTTCAATACACCGACGTGTAGAGAACATCATCCCAGACACTGGACCGGGAGGGTCGCCGAAAATACGCATCAATGGAAAGGGATGCACAGACCGACCTGCGCGCCTCACGTAGGGCTGCTGATCTTAGCGGGCGTGTACAGGTCCTGAAGTAGGCCGCGCCAGCTTGGGACGCCGAGAGCGGCCGGGCGATATTTCGTGCCACGCATGCCCTAAACTCTTCCACACGCACCCAGACTGCTGCGCCACGACCGCGAGACGAGACGCACGAGACGCAGCCACGGACAAATCTGGCGGCCGTGCGAGAGGTCTGGGACGCGTGGCAAGCCATGCTTACCGCACCTCTACAACCCGGGGCCCGGCGACCGTGGACGAGCAACTGGTTCCGCTTCAGAGGTTAGTCTTTTTTTTTTTTTTATATTATTATTATGTTATGTTATGTTATGTTATGTTATGTTATGTTATGTTATGTAGATAGCGGTTGCTAGTCCTCGCCCTCATCTCATCTCCTCTCATCTCTTTCTCCTCCTGTTTTTCTCCCTAGGCCGTGTCCATTCCGTCAGCATGCCCAGCAAGCCGGCGAACACGGATCAAGCTGGGTGGCCTGCGAGGCGGGAAATCAAGCTACGCTTGGAAGATGCAAGTGTACACCGGAAAGCTTGAGCGGCCGGACGCCCAGAACGGAACCAGGTTGCAGGTAGTGCCTCGGCGTAACGGAGGGACTGCACGGCCGTAACGTCACGTGCGACAATTACTACCTCCTACTTAACTCGCGCAGCTCCTGGAGAGGAAGCTCACTGCGGGTCGCACTGTTCGAAGAATAAGCCAGAGCCCCCGACCGCCTGCTCGCGGTCAAGGGAAGAGAGAGGTGTTCTCATCTGCCCGCATTCACGCCACTGCCACTCTTGTGTCCATATCCCAAAGAAAACAGGAAATGTGGTGCTCCTGAGCACACGGCACCCCGAGGCCGACATCAGCGACCACGAGGACGGAAACCGGTCATCGCCCTGGACTACAACCGCAACAAAGGTGGCGTGGACAACCTAGACAAGGTGATCGAACGCATAGCCGCAGGAGGATGACCGCCGCTGGCCCCAGGTCGCCTTTTCACAACATTCTCGACGCTCTGCCTACAACGCCTTCGATATGGAGAGATCAACCCAGACTGGATGGGTAAGCTGAACAAGGAGGCGGCCCAGACAGCTGGGAAAGGCCTGTGGACTCCGCTCATCGCACGAAGGAGCGATCTCAGACGGACGCCGTGCCCGCCGCGGTTGTGAAGGCTATAAAGCCGCCGCCACAGAGAGCTGTTGACTACGACGCCGACTCCAGTGTCCGCCTCCATAGCCCTAGCAGCAGCCCCCGCTCGGGGCGAGTAAGAGGAAGAGGTGTCAGATATGCCCCAGGAAAAAGGATCGTAAACCTACACCTGCGGTGCCGCGGTGTAACAACATATCTGCAAGGGCTGCTCACGTGTCTATTGCGCTACGTGTGCGTCCTAATATGGGGTGGGCTATGTGAGGGGGCCAACAGCCGGGGGAAGCAGGGACAACCCAAGGGTTAAATATGTCTGGTGTATTTTTAATCAACATCCATTAAATCATCTCTTAGAAAATCCATAAGTTCATGGATTTGCACCAAAATTGAATGGGTTCTCTCACACACACACACACACATATGTTCCTCTCCATTAGTGTGTCTCCTAATGACTGTGACACAGGAGGTTTGTTCACACCTGGTGTCACAATCAGAGGTGTAAGAAAAACAGTTCAACACAAACACAAAATGCAAACAACAATAAATAATTCCATGCAATGCTGCTGAACCATTGTGGCTTTTTTCATTTGACGTAATTTTTGTCAAGATGAGAATGGAAAGTTTTGTAAGTATTGCGTTTCTGGGGCATAAATAAGTTGTATATATATAAAATATATAAATACATAGTTAGTTAGTTGAGAATATTGAATGAGGAAAAAGTAATTTGTTTTAGGAGAGTTTCAGTTTGTCCCCAAATTCTGTCGAAACATTCACTTAGATTAACTGATTAACTGATAAACTGATAAACTGATTAACTGATAAACTGATTAACTGATTAACTGATTAACTGATTAACTGATCAACTGATTAAATGGAGCGACGCCGGCGAGCTAGTTCTGGCAGGGAACTCGAGCTGCGCTGTTTCAATCGTGTGACACTCATCATGTGACATACATCATGTGACATACATCATGTGACACACTTCATGTGACATACATCATGTGACACACTTCATGTGACATACATCATGTGACACTCATCATGTGACATACATCATGTGACATACATCATGTGACACACTTGCTGTGGGATATACATCATGTGACATACTTCTACCGCTACTACCATCTACAGTACTCATCCACCTCATTAGGGCGGTTAGTTTATTTTACAGAGGGAATTTCATCCCTCTCTCTGCTTCCTAACTACTACGAGTATCACAGACAATTGTCTCAGCGTTTCAGCACACTACTTCATGAGATTGTTATCCTACCTCCTGGTTCTGTCGATCGCCATGTCTCTTGCCATCTCTGATTCTGAGAATGAGGCCTAGTCCTCAGAGTGAAGACGGCTGACTCATCCCTGAAACCCAGGGTCCTTCCACGAGGTTCAATCCGAGAATCCATTCTTGACACTCCAACTAGCGCTTTGGCCTCACCAAGAAACGCCTCGCCGGGTGGCCCATCACCATTTGGAAGAATTGTATGTTCGTAAGACTTCAGTTCCAGCTGGCCTCAACCACGCGAACTCTTCGATTACCTTTGACTCAAGATAAGATAATCCGACTGATGACGACACCGCAGCTCAAACGCCGACAATCCAGTCAGCGCCTCCAAAAGGTAAAGGCAAAGCTCCAGCAAAGAAGGTGCTCCACCATCCTCTCTAAAACCGCCAACAATATACTCATCAAAAAAGCAGAAGACACCAGAACACGTCCATCCGGGTCAGCGATCCATCCTGTCCACTCTACGAGAAATGAAATCGCCTCTAAACGTTATAAATACAAGAATTGTTCTCTCAAGATCTCAGCCTCTCAGCCAAACATCCAGCGCTCCATTCCATTTATCCATCCTTCACAGCCACAGGTACAATTCTCAGGCTTAAATTTAGCAACTTGCAATAATCTCAATGAGAATGTTTGTACACATCCAAACTGTAAATTCATGCATATATGTAGTTATGTGCAGACAGTCACCCACGCTCTGTGTCCCAGAGGCTCCACAGCCCTGCAAAATCGGGAATAAATGAAGCATCCATCAACTCCCGTGAACGCCCTGCTCTCTGGGCCTGTCAAAACACCCGAGTAGAGGATTTGTTAATCACCTAATCACCTGGGCTTGGTCCAAGGATTTTTAGTAGGTTTATGCCACTTCCCAAAGTGACCCATGTCTGTAAAACTTGCAATCTGCATGCAAAGAGCCAGAAGTGCAGAAGAACTCCTATTACAACATTGTGGAAGGAGTATGATAGGTCCACTGTCAAAACTCCCCTTCCCATCTTCTGAAGTAAGCTCCCATAGGGGGTCGCCACCAGGAAATATTCAAATAAAAACGCCTCATCATCGACCTCTCAGCTCCTCACAAATTCTACAATTCCCAGTATAAACAGCCTAATTCCCAAGAACCCTTTTCTATTCTACGCCTCCATCGACATAAATCTAACAAGTGATGATTAAGTTAGCAGGTGTTTGTGCATGGCTAGAAAGGCCGACATCGATGCCTTCAAAGTCCTTCCACTTCACCCTCTCAATGGAACCTTTTTGTATTAAAATGGAATTCAAAGTTGGGCTAGGAAACAAATTAATGTGTGTTCTGTGACAATGTGCAACGGTAGAAATCATCAATAACGCCGCCTTCAAAACATCGATAATAAATAATCTCATGATGCTTAACCTGGTTGAGCGTTCTCAATAACTTCATTCTTCGAGCTTAGCTATATTCCTGGGTACCAAATCGTGTAGCTGACGCTTCTTTCTCAAGCTTCAAATTTCAGGAATTCAAAGCAATTTGTCCCCAGGCCAAGCCCTCCTCCAGCATTCCATGCCTCCGCTCAACTTCTCAGATGATCATCATTTGAACACGCCCAAGCCCTCAGGCAGGATCTGCTGCACACTGCCTCGAAATACATGAGACTTGGGTTTAGCCAAAAGCACTATTAAAACATATGACTCAGCTGGTTTTTCACTCTTCCTTTCTTTGCGCTTCAGCCTCTCATCAGTCCTCTACCAACAAAAATTTCGGTAGTTTGTGCTTTCATCGTGTACTCATTTGAACCCAATCTGAAAGTACAAAGTGGCTTAAAGCTTATGCTAGCAGGCATTCAGCTCAATGAGATGTCAAGATCCAGCCTCCCAAAGTCTCCTCACGAATCCTCCATCCAGCTGATCCTCAATGGCCTTAAAAAGGCACGTCCTCCAGGCAAAGACCAAAGACTTCCCTCTCACTATTGCACTGGTGTACAAATTGGTATTAAGGTTAAGACAGGGTTGTTTTTCACCGTACTTCTCATTCGAAGGTGCTGGAAACTGTCCTATTGATGGCTTTCTTTGCTTCTAAGGTGTGGTGAATACACTACAAGGTCTCTTGCCTTTGATCCCCAGCATGACCTCACTCTTCTGATGTAACACTAGAAGAGCACATGTACTCAGTGTATTTAAACGGATAGATTTAGTCAAGGCACTCTAATTTACATTGCACAAAATAATACTTCTTCTGCCCCTTCTTCCATGACAAAATTCTGCATCACCGCTTCCAAACCCATCGATTGGCACCTCTCTTCACCACCAACACACACAAACCCATGACGAGATCCTGGTTTTCATAAGCTTCATGATCTGGTCCGAGCTGTGGCCTACCACCCGAACATTACTCTCTCACTATTAAGAATTGGTGCAGCGACGACTGCAGCCTCACATCTGCCTGCCGCCACTCTTAAATCCTCTGGGCCGCTTGGTCATCCTCTGCATACCAACGCTAGCCAGGTTCCATAAGGAGGACATTCTGTGCATGCCCAAAAGATCATGAGTTCCTGCCCCTTGAGCCTGAACAAAGTGTATATCTGTTCCGATGTAAAATTCTGTTCATTGCAAATCTGGTGGTTGCTGGGTTTAGAGCATTCGACGACTATTATTCACCTGTTACATGCTTCCGAGGATCCACATTCACATGGTAGCACATTCTCTAACCTATGCAGTGTCATTTAAGTAGTATATTCTCCCAGTACAATGCACCAACGGAGAATATTGCGCCATGGTAAGTGTAATGGCACACATAGTAGATAACATCCAACCGCTGTGGTTCAACGTTATTTTGTTACTAGTATACCATCACTCCCATCATTCCTGTGTATCATATGGGGGAGTGATTAAGTCGGAGCCTAGACGCTAAAACACTAAACCTGTTCTACTGTTGAATAAACATTCAAAACGGAGTTGTCTGACTGAACTGATTAACTGATTAACTGTTTAACTGATTAACTGATTAACTGTTTAACTGATTAACCTGATTAACTGATAAACTGATTAACCGATAAACTGATAAACTGTTTAACTGTTTAACTGATAACCGATTAACTGACTTTTAACTGTTTTTCTACCTAAAGGTGAAGTGATTACATTTCTCTATTGGTCAAAGGTCAAAGATTTTGTATGAATCTGGAAAACAAACTTGTGAAACGTGATAGCTCTGTTGTTTTTCTGTCTTCTGCTGTGAGACAGTGAGATGACCCCCAAGAGATGAGATCAGGGACGTCAGAGTTCAACTCGACGAGAGAACGAGGAGGATAAATTGAGAAGCTGTAAGAGGCAGTTACAGGAGGTAACTAGGAGCTCTGAAGATGGAGGACGGGGCATAGCTCTGCTTTCCACTTCGCATCAACACCTCCCTGCAGGAGTCCCACCCTCCACCTGGCCTGAAGGCCGCGCCAGTGCACACACTCAGACAAGGTGTCCGTGCTCACGGTGGCTCAACCTGCTCGCCATCATCTCCATCTCCCACTTCAGGCAGGAATACAAAGAGTCCTATCTGATTTGATCTTTACTTATTCACATTTATAGACGGTGGCAGATCCGTTGTTTGTTCTTTGCTCCTGTTGATGAATGTCTCTCTCTCTCTCTCTCTCTCTCTCTCTCTCTCTCTCTCTCTCTCTCTCTCTCCAGGCAGCTCCACACTCCCACCAACATCCTCCTCCTCTTCTGGTCAGTCTCAGATTTACTCGTGGCCTCCCTGCTGATGCCCGGAGAAATCCTCAGGAAGGGGTCCTGCTGCCTCGGGATCTGTGCTCTATATTTATAAAAGTCGCTCATCGCCACCGGCCTCAGTCGGAGACATGGTGCTGATATCTACGTGCCATTTGTGACCCTCTGCGTTACGGGACCACAGTCACTGAGGGAGAGTCAAAGTGTGTGTGTGTAAGTGCGTTGGTCGCCTGTTTTCTACAGCAGCCTTCTGCATGAAGGACGACTCGATGCGGGTCCGGCAGGTTCAACTCCTGCTACGGAGAATGTCGATCGCTATTGGTTATGTTGCAGGAGCCGTGGGACCTGGTCCTGACCTCGCTGTTCCAATGGATCGTGGTTCTGTACATCGAGGGTGTTTGTGGTGGCCGTGGTCTCAGGCCCAGGCGCATGCGCCTGCCACGCCACAGGCGTCACGCTGCAGCTCTCAGCGACTGCGGAACCCAGGAGGTCAGGAGCTGAAAGCAGCCAGAACTCTCGTGTCCTCGCCCGGCTCTTTCTCTTTTCTTTCTCTGTCCATATTACGGAGTTTCTCCCTGGCAGGAGAGCACCCTGCACAATTCCCTCCTCTGGCTCCTTTGTGATTTTCCTCTTCTACTTTAACTCTTGTCTCAACTCCACTCATCTACGCATTGTTCTACCCTGGTTCAGAAAGGCAGGGACACTTATTGCCTTAAATCTCTGTGACATCCCAGCCTGGTTCCTGTCAGACCAACGCCCTGTAGAGGTTCTGCTGTTCACAGAATGTGTCAGAATATGAAAATCGTTTTAAACTTCATGTTTCATCAAAGTCCTCTTTTCCTCTGTGATGAAAACACTGGACGAGCAGAGAAATGACGAAGTTCAAAGGCAGCAAACACACACACATGTAAATATATGTAAATATTATATGTTACCTATAAATGTGTTGTTTTCTACATATATTCATCTCATGGATTCATGTGTGGTATATTTTTCATATATACTAATATATGAAAATATTTATATGACAAATATTTGTTGTGGTTATAAGGATATGATGACATATAGTATTTGTCTGAATTATATTGGCAAGTTTATTAAAACATCATTTACTTTTACAAAATGACACGTGCTGATATGTGTTTTCTCTTTTCATTTTAAACATACATGTGTATCTTTAATATTTATATACATAATATTAACATTTATTGTTGGGATGTGGACATGGGTATATATATATGTATGCAAATATATATGTCTACTATATTAGCATATATTATATACACCAGTATGTTAAACATGTTTGTTTGTTGTACAATTTAAGATACATGCGGTTCTTAAACGTGTACATATCTAAGGAAAATAAATATTGAGCAAACATATATCCTATATATCACAGCTTACTATTTAAAATTATTTTATATAATATCGATGGATATATATATATATATATGATTTTATTTCTATTAATATGTACAAACACATATTTTATGGGCTTGATATATACTCAATATATGTGTAAACTAATAGTTTGTTAAATGCAGTGATATATTTGTTTTTACTACATATCTACATATATATCATGTAAGGAAGTTTAATATGTGTGCCATGTAGTAGAGTTGTGTATCGGCCTGTTGGTTCCACTGTGGAGAATTAAATGAATGTAAAGAACGAACAATGCCTTTTCATTGTGTTAAGAACGTGATCCGTCTCAGAGCAGCTGAAACACAACTGGAACACAAACGCTAACAACAGGAGGATGAACGCAAATAAAACAACAGTTAAATAATCTGTTGCTGCTTTTTAATGCCTCCTGAAAATGTTCTATTTTAAAAACAGCTTTCATCTCTCAATGAATTTAAATGTATTTAGTATTTATATTACAGGTGTTTATCCTCCTGTGAATCACTTTGTTCAAAAGTTCTCTACGAATGAATCTCTAATAGAATCATTGTTGATGACTGTTGTTTCATCGAGCTGTGATGTAACAGGAAGTTTCCCCGCTCATGAAGCCTCCTGAAGCAGAACTAATCCGATTGGAGAGAATGAAGTCGTGGTCCGAGGCTGACTCGCTTCGATGATGACATGTTGCACCACGCTGGATCCAATAACACGCTGTCGGGCCACTGCAGGAGCCGAGGGACCATGGAGCTCCGGGTTTTACATTCAGGGTCATTTGAGTCAGTTTCAACAATAAGACACCACACATTTAGATTTTATATCATCAAATAACTCATTCAAAACCAAACTATCTGTGAAACACTTGACGAACATCAGTGAGACGAGAACGAGCTGGAAATGACAGAAACATCTTTACAAACATTTATTTAACGCCTACTGTACCCCGATCCTAACGCATTTATCTGAATAAAGTTTTGGACGTGAAAGATAATCAAGCCTCTCGCCTGACTCGGGACATGAAGCTGAGCGCCGCCTCAGTAACACTGACGCGGAGGTGTCCCCATACACATTAAAGTGGACATCATTTTACATGTGAGCTGTTGTTTGACCTTCTTTGAATCCACACTGACATGATGCTGCCTTCACTCTCACTCAGTACCAGATGGCAGTAAGAGGCAAAGACACACATCCATGCAGCTGCAGAGAAACCCACTGATGTCTGAGCTGCCTCACCTAAATGTCCTCTCTTTCATTCTCCACTTTCCCAAAACATCTAACAGCACCGTGAGTGGGAACGAGACATTCTGACGCTACTGAATGAAACTGTCAGAACCAGGACCAGCAGGTTGAAGAGTAATTTGAGCTGTAGAGAAATAAATATTAGTCCTTTATCCCTTGTAGTGCTGTTCCTGGTCGAATTGACCCAGAGTGTGTGTGTGTCTGTGTGTGTGTGTGTGTGCGTGCGTGAGTGCGTATGCAGCATGTGATCATACGCAAGCCCTGGCCAGTCAGGGTTAGGGGTGACCCAAGGATTGTCATTATCCAACCTCCTGGGGTAATTGAGACCAATGATTGTCATTCTCGATTGTCATGGAGGGGTCATTTAGACCCAGAGAGGGCGCTGTGGTGCTCTGTGGGGTCATTTAGACCCACACCTGATTCCAATTGAAATCAAGGGGGTACATTAGGACCCACATATAAGTCTCAGTGTGCCACTCTCTCACGGACTATGGCACGGCTGTCACGCCAGGAGCGTTTCACCAGAGAACAGGTTCTCCAACAGCTATTCTCCCAGCAACCATCCTCTGAACCCGAAGAGGACGCTGAAAAGAGCTAGACCGAGAAGCGGATTTGACAAGGAGATGGGAGAAGCAGACCGAGAAGTGACAGAGAGGACGGAGAGAGACGGAGACGGGAGACAACGGTATAGCTAAGAAGAAGAAGACGAAGACGACGACGTTGACGGGAAGACTACGACTCCAGTGGTGATGCTTCTGCAGATTCGGCTATCCTTGGAAGAAGAAGAAGAAGGAGGACAAGACCACGGCGCGACACCACCACCACCGGACTCGTGGAAAGAGAGACCTTCCCTCAAGAAACGCTGAAATAACATGGTCCCCGAGGGCGACGCCGAGAGGAGGGCCACTGCTCCCTCCTCCTCCTCCTCCTCCTCCTCCTCTTCCTCCCTGCTCTGCTGCAGCTCAAAGCGGGTCCACTGCCCCACGATCCACGCGACGTCCCGCACCGGGTGACCTAGCTCGACGCTCCACCTGTCTAATACACCGACGGTAGAGAACATCATCCTGAGATGATTTAATCGGGAGGGTCAGTCAGGTGCCATGGTGACGAATGGAAAGGGATGGACGACCGACTCTGCGCGCCACGAGGGCTGCGCGTGCTTGATCTTAGCGGGCGTGTACAGGTCCCGGGCGAGCCGCCGCCAGCCTGTGGGAGGCCGAGAGCGGCCGGGCGACATTTCGTGCCACGATGCCCCTAAAACTCTTCCACACGTACTCCAGACTGCTGCGCTCGACGACCGCGAGACGAGACGCACGAGACGAGCCACGGACAAATTTACGGCCGTGGCGTAGAGGTCTGGGACGTGGCAACAGAAAGCTACCGCACCTCTACAACCCGGGCCCGAAGTGACCGTGGACGAGCAACTGTCTGCCTAGAGGTTAGTCTTTTTTTTTTATATTATTATGTTATGTTAGTTATGTTAAGCAGGCGTTATGTTATGTTATGTTATGTTATGTTATGTTATGTTATGTGATAGCGGCTGCTAGTCCTCGTCTCATCTCATCTCCTCTCATCTCTTCTCCTCCTGTTTTTCCCTAGGCCGGTGTCCGCTCCACAGTACACATGCCCAGCAAGCCGGCGAAATACCGGGATCAAGTCGGGTGGCTCATGATAAGAAATCAAGCTACGCTTGGAAGATGCAAGTGTACACCGGAGCCGAGCGGGCGGACGCCCAGAACGGAACCAGGGGTTGCAGGTAGTGGCCTCGGTAACGAGGGACTGCACGGTCGTGAACGCCCCGCAAGGCAATTACTTCACCTCCACGAACCCTGCCGCTGCAGCTCCTGGAGAGGAAGCTCACCGGTCGTGGCACTGTTCGAAGAACAAGCCCGAGCTCCCGACCGGCTGCTCGCGCGGTCAAGGGAAGAGAGGTGTTCTCATCCAAGTTCGCATTCACGCCTACTGGCCACTCTTGTGTCCTACATTCCAAAGAAAACAGGAATGTGGTGCTCCTGGAGCACACGGCACCCTTGAGGCCGACATCAGCAACCGCGAGGACGGGAAACCGGGTCATCGCCCTGACTACAACCGCAACAAAGCGGCGTGGACAACCTAGACAAGGTGATCGGAACGCATAGCCGAGAGAAGTGACCGCGCGCTGGCCCCAGGTCATCTTTTCACAACATTCTCGGACGCTCTCTGCCTACAACGCCTTCGTGATATGAGAGAGATCAACCCAGACTGATGCCGTGGCAAGCTGAACAAGCGGAGGGTATTCCTAGAGCAGCTGGGATGGCTCTCAGACTCCGCTTCATCGCACGGCGGGAGCGCATCCCGCACGGACGCGTCCGCCGCGGTTGTGAAGGCTATAAAGCCGCTCGCCGCCATTGCAGAGAGCTGTTGACTACGACGCCACCCGAGTGTCCGGCCTCCTCCATAGCCCTAGCAAGGCCCCCCTGGGCCGGGGCGAGTAAGAGGAAGAGGTGCTGATATGCTCCCAGGAAAAAGGACTGTAAAACTCACACTGCAGGGCCGCTGGTGTAACAAATACATCTGCAAGGGCTGCTCACGTGTCTATTGGCAAGCCTACGTGTGGCCCTAATATGGGGTGGCTGCGGAGGGGGCCAACAGCCGGGGAAGCAGGACAACCCAAGGGTTACCATGTCTGGTGTATTTTTAATCAACATCCAT
>NC_061495.1:21774-54777 GCF_022539355.2 Hippoglossus stenolepis | reverse complement strand
AATGGATGTTGATTAAAAATACACCAGACATATTTAACCCTTGGGTTGTCCCTGCTTCCCCCGGCTGTTGGCCCCCTCACATAGCCCACCCCATATTAGGACGCACACGTAGCGCAATAGACACGTGAGCAGCCCTTGCAGATGTATTTGTTACACCCGCGGCACACGGTGTGAGTTTTACAGTCCTTTTTCCTGGGGCATATCACAGCACCTCTTCCTCTTACTCGCCCCGGCGGGCTTGCTGCTAGGGCTATGGAGGAGGCCGGACTGGAGTCGCGTCGATCAGCAGCTCTGTGCGGCGCGGCACAGCCTTCACAGCCGCGACGGGCCGCGTCCGTGCAGAGGATGCGCTCCCTTCGTGCGATGAACGGAGTCACGAGCCTTTCCCAGCTGCTCTGGAACACCCTCCGCTTGTTCCGCTTGCGACATCAGTCTGGTTGATCTCTCTCCATATCACCCAGAAGCGTTGTGGCTCAGAGGCGTCGAGAATGTTGTGAAAGGCGACCTGGGGCCAGCTGTTGGCGGTCATCCTCCTGCGGCTGTGCGTTCCGATCACCTTGTCTAGGTTGTCACGCCACCTTTGTTGCGGTTGTAGTCAGGGCGATGACCGGTTTCCCGTCCTCGTGGTGCAGCTGATGTCGGCCTCGGGGTGCCGTGTGCTCCAGGAGCACCACATTCCTGTTTTTCTTTGGGATGTAGGACACAAGAGTGGCAGTGGGCTGAATGCGAACTTGGATGAGAACACCTCTCTTCCCTTGACGCGAGCAGGCGGTCGGGAGCTCTGGCTTGTTCTTCGAACAGTGCCGACCACGGTGAAGCTTCCTCTCCAGGAGCTGCCGTAGCGAGTTCGTAGGAGGTGAAGTAATTGTAAGCACGTGTGGTGCGACCGTGCAGTCCCTCCGTTACATCGAGCACTACCTGCAACCCCTGGTTCCGTTCTGGGCGTCCGCCGCTCGGCTTTCTGGTGTACACTTGCATCTTCCAAGCGTAGCTTGATTTACATATCGCAGATACCACGACTTGATCCCGTATTTCGCCGGCTTGCTGGGCATGTACTGGCCAGACGGACACGGCCTAGGGAGAAAACAGGAGGAGAAAGAGATGAGAGGAGATGAGATGAGGACGAGGACTAGCAGCCGCTATCTACATAACATAACATAACATAACATAACATAACATAACATAACATAACATAATAATAATATAAAAAAAAAAAAAAAAGACCAACCTCTGACGGAACCAGTTGCGTCCACGGTCACTTCGGGCCCGGGTTGTAGAGGTGCGGTAGCGACACCCACGCGTCCCAGACCTCTCGCACGGCCGCCAATTTGTCGTGCTTTCGTCGTCGTCTCGTCTCGCGGTCGTGAAGCGCAGCAGAGTCTGGAGTACGTGTGGAAGGATTTGGGGGCATCGTGGCACGAAATATCCTTGACGCTCGGCGTCCCAAAGGCTGGCGGCGGCCACACCGCCCGGGACCTGTACCGCCCGCTAAGATCAGCAGCCCTACGTAGGCGCAGGTGGTCTCGTCCATCCCTTTCCATTCGTCACCGTGTTTCGGCGACCACTCCCGATTCGTCATCTCCAGGATGATGTTCTCTACCGTCGATTATGATGAACAGGTGGAGCGTCGAGGCTAAGTCACCGGTGCGGGGCGTCGCGTGGATCGTGGGGCCCCGGTGGACCCGCTTTGAGCACTTGGCCAGAGGCAGGGAGGAGGAGGAGGAGGAGGAGGTGGAGGAGGAGCAGTAGCCCTCCTCTCGGCCATCACGCCCTCGAGGACCATGTTATTTCCCGTTTCTTGAGGGAAGGTCTCTCTTTCCACGAGTCCGGTGGTGGTGGTATCGCCCGTGGTCTTGTCCTCCTTCTTCTTCTTCTTCCAAGGATGCGAATCTGCAGAAGCATCACCCACTGGAGTCGTAGTCTTAAAATCAACGTCGTCGTCTTCGTCTTCTTCGCTGCTCGCCCCGTTGTCTCCGTCTCCGTCTCCGTCTCCGTCCTCTCTGTCTGCTTCTCGGTGCCTTCTCCCATCTCCTTGTCCGTCCTTCTCGGTCTGGCTCTTTCGCGTCCTCTTCGGGTTCAGAGGATGGTTGCTAGGAGAATAGCTGTTGGAGAACCTGTTCTCTGGTGAAACGCTCCTGACGCGACATCGTGCCATGGTCCGTGAGAGTGGCACACTGAGACTATATGTGGGTCTAATGTACCCCCTTGATTTCCAATTGGAATCAGGTGTGGGTCTAAATGACCCCACAGGCCTGCAACCCTCTCTGGGTCTAAACTGGCCCTCCCATGACAATCGAGCTGACCATCCATTGGTCTCAATTACCCCAGGAGAGTTGGATCATGACAATCCTTGGGTCACCTAACCTATTTAGCCAGGGCTTGCGTATGATCACATGCACGCACTCACGCACGCACACTGCACACACAGACACACACACACTCTGAGTCAATTCGACCCCAGGAACAACACAAGGGATAAAGGGCTAATATTTATTTCTCTACAGCTCAGAATTACTCTTCAACCTGCTGGTCCTGGTTCATGACAGTTTCATTCAGTGGCGTCAGGAATGTCTCGTTCCACTCACGGTGCTAAAGCAGATGTTTTGGGAAAGTGGAGAATGAAAGAGGACATTTAAGGTGAAACAGCTCAGACATCAGTGGGTTTCTCTGCAGCTGCATGGGATGTGTCTTTGCCTCTTACTGCTGCATCCTAGTGCTGAGTGAAAGTGAAGGCAGCATCATGTCAGTGTGGATTCAAAGAGTCAAACAACAGCTCACATGTAAAATGATGTCCCACTTTAATGTGTGAGGACACATCACGTCAGTGTTACTGAGGCAGCCGCTCAGCTTCATGTCCCGGAGTCAGGCGAGGAAGGCAGATATCACCACGTCAAAACTGTATTCAAGATGATCGTTGGGATCGGTACAGTGAAACGTTAAATAAATGTTTGTAAAGATATTTCCTGTCATTTCAAATTCGTTCTCGTCTCACTGATGTTCGTCAAGTGTTTCTGATCAGTTTGGTTTGAATGAGTTATTTGATGATATAAAATCTAAATATTGGTGTCTTATTGTTGAAGCCGGCTCAAATGACCCTGTGAATCATGGCCCCGGAGCTCCATGGGTCCCTGCGGCTCCTGCAGTGAAGCGACAGCGTGTTGTGGATCAGCGTGGTGCAACATGTCATCATCAGGAGTCAGCGCTCGGACCATGACTTCATTCTCTCAATCGGATTAGTTCTGCTTCAGAGGCTTCATGGCGAAACTTCCTGTTACATCACAGCTCGATGAAACAACAGTCATCAACAATGATTCTAATGAGATTCATTAGTAGAGAACTTTTGAACAAAGTGATTCACAGGAGGATAAACACCTGTAATATAAAATACTAAATACATTTAAATTCATTGAGAGATGAAAGCTGTTTTTTAAAATAGAACATTTTCAGGAGGCATTAAAAAGCAGCAACAGATTATTTAACTGTTGTTTTGTTGCGTTCATCCTCCTGTTGTTAACGCGTTTGTGTTCCAGTTGTGTTTCCAGCTGCTCTGAGGACGGATCCTCGTTCTTAACACAATGAAAAGACGTGTTCGTTTCTTTACATTCATTAATTCTCCACAGTGGAACCAGCAGGCCGATACACAACTCTACTACATGTACACATATTAAACTTCCTTACATGATATATATGTAGATATGTAGTAAAAACAAATATATCACACGTTAACAAACTATTAGAATTTACATATATTGAAATATATGTCAAGCCCATAAAAATATGTGTTTGTACATATTAATAAATAAAATCATATATGTATATATATATATCCATCGATATTATATAAAATAATTTAAATAGTGGCTGATATATAGGATATATGTTTTGCTCAATATTTATTTTTCCTTAGATATGTACGTTTAAGAACGCATGTGTCTTAGAGTGTACAACAATGGCTTTATGTTTAACATACTGGTGTATATAATATATGCTAATATAGTAGACATATATGTTGCATACATATATATATGTATCCCATCCAACAATAAATGTTAATATTATGTATATAAATATTAAAGATACACATGTATGTTTAAAATGAAAGAAAAACACATATCAGCCATAGTGTCATTTTGTAAAGTAAATGATGTTTTAATAAACTTGCCAATATAATTCAGACAAATACTATATGTCATCATATCCCATATAACCACAACAAATATTTGTCATATAAATATTTTCATATATACCTAATATATGTTTTCAACATATATTAGGTATATATGAAAAATATACCACACATGAATCCATGAGATAGATATATGTAGAAAACAACACATTTATAGGTAACATATAATATTTACACATATATTTATGTGTGTGTGTTTGCTGCTGAACTTCGTCATTTCTCTGCTCGTCAGTGTTTTCATCACAGAGGAAAAAGGGACTTTGATAAGAAACATGAAGTTTAAAACGATTTTCATATTCTGACACATTCTGTGAACAGCAGAACCTCTACAGGACGATTGGTCTGACAGGAACCAGGCTGCAGGATCTGAAGATTGACAATAAGTGTCACTGCCTTTCTGAACCAGGGGTAGAACAATGCGTAGATGAATGGGTTGAGACAGAGTTAAAGTAGAAGGAAAATCACAAAGGCCAGAGGAGGAGTGTGCAGGTGCTCTGCCAGAGAAACTCCGTAATATGGACAGAAGATAAAGAAAGACGAGACGAGGACACCGAGAGTTCTGGCTGCTTTCAGCTCCGACCTCACAGAATCCTGATGTGAGAGCTGCAGCGTGGCTTCATGGCGTGGCAGCGCATGGCATCGCCGCCGAGCCTGAGACCTGCGGCCACAAACACCCTCGTGTACAGAACCACGATCACAGTGATAGGAACAACGAAGGTCAGGACCGAGTCCACGGCTCCTGCAACATAACCAATGACGATCAGACATTCTCCGTAGCAGAGTTGAACCTGCCCGGACGCATCAGGTCGTCCTTCATGCAGAGCTGCTGTAGAAAACAGGAGACGAGCCAACACGCACACACACACACTTTGACTCTCCCTCAGTGACTCTGGTCCGCGCGCAGAGGTCACAAATGGCCACGTGGCGGTCGACAGATATCAGCACCATGTCTCCGACTGAGGCCGAGGTGACGATGAGCAGCACATAAATATAGAAGAACACACCAGATCCCGAGGAACCAGCAGGACCCCTTCCTGAGGATTTCTCCGGGCATCAGCAGGAGGCCTGAGTAAATCTGAGGCGGCCAGAGAGGGAGGAGGATGTTGGTGGGAGTGGGCTGCCTGGGGAGAGAGAGAGAGAGAGAGAGAGAGAGAGAGAGAGAGAGAGAGAGAGAGAGAGAGGGGAGAGAGAGAGAGAGAGAGAGAGAGAGAGAGAGAGAGAACATTCATCCAACAGGAGCAAAGAGACAAACAACGGATCTGCCCTGCGTCCTGTGTGTGAATAAGTAAAAGATCAAATCAGATGGACTCTTTGTGTTCCTGCCTGAAGTGGGGAGATGGCGATGATGACGAGCAGGTTGAGAGCCACCGTGACCACGGACACCGATCGAAACCACGTGCACCAGCCTTGCGGCTGTTGATGGAGAGTGGGACTCCTGCAGGAGGTGTTGATGTGAAGTGGAAAGCAGAGCTCGCCAAATCCTCCATCTTCAGAGCTCCTGGTTACCTCCTGTAACTGCCTCTCTTACAACCTCAATTTATCCTCCTCGATTTCTCTCTCTCGTCGGTTGGACTCTGACGTCCTCGTCTCCATCTCTGAGGGCGTCCTCTCTCACTGTCTCACAGCAGAAGACAGAAAAACAACAGAGCTATCACATTCTGGTTGTTTTCCAGATTCATACAAAGCCTCTTTGACCTTTGACCAATGAAATGTAATCACTTCACCTTTGAGTGAAAAACCGGTCAAAAGTCAGTTAATCAGTTTATCAGTTAAACAGTTAAACAGTTTATCAGTTTATCAGTTAATCAGTTTATCAGTTAATCAGTTAATCAGTTAAACAGTTAATCAGTTAATCAGTTAAACAGTTAAACAGTTAATCAGTTCAGTCAGACAACTCACGTTTGAATGTTTATTCAACAGTAGAACAGGTTTAGTGTTTGGCGTCACAGGCTCCCGACTTAATCACTCCCCATATGATACACAGGAATGATGGGAGTATTAGGCTAATACTGTAACTCCCAAAACTGCGCAAATTCGGAGCCTGACGGTTGGATCGGTATCTGCTATGTGCGCCATTCGCGCCTTGGCGTGGCCATTCTCCGTTGGCGCATTGGCCTGCGGGAGAATATACCTTGGTATTACTGCATAAGGTTGGGGAATGTACTACCATGTGAATGTGGATCCTCGGAAGCATGTAACAGTGAATAACCAGCGGATCGAATGCTTCGCTGTAACCACCAGATTTGCAATAGACAGAATTTTACCGCCAGGAACAGATATACACTTTATTCAGGCTCAAGGGCAGGAACTCATGATCTTTTGGGCATGCAGAATGTCCTCCTTATGGAACCTGGCGCGTAGCGTTGTTATGCAGGATGACCCGGCCCAGGAGTTTAAGAGTGGTGGCAGGCAGTGTGAAGAGCTGCAGTCGTCGCTGCACCAATTCTTAATGAGTGAGGAGAGTAATGTTCGGTGGTAGGCCACAGCTCCGGACAGATCATGAAGCATAGTAGAAAACCAGGATCGTCATGGGTTTTGCGGCCATCGGTGTGGTGAGAGGGTGCCAATCGATGGGTTTTGGAAGCGGTGATGCAGAGATTTTGTCATGGAAGAGAAGGGGCAGAAAGAAGTATATTTTTATTGCAATGTAAATTGGTAGAGTGCCTTGACTAAATCCATATCAGTTTTATTACACTAATTACATATGCTCTTCTAGTGTTACATCAGAAAGAGTGAGGTCATGCTGGGATCAAAGGCAAGAGACCTTGTAGTGTATTCACCACACCTTGAGCAAAGAAAGCCATCAATAGGACAGTTTCCAGCATGAATCAGTACGGTGAAAAACAACCCTGTCTTGCTTAACATAATACCAATTTGTGCACCAGTGCAATAGTGAGGAAGTCTTTGGTCTTTGCCTGGAGGACGTGCCTTTTTAAGGCCATTGAGGATCAGCTGGATGGAGGATTCGTGAGGAGACTTTGGGAGGCTGGATCATGGCCATCTCATTTGAAACTGAATGCCTGCTAGCATAGCTTTAATACTTTGTGCTTTTCAGATTGCGGGATTCAAATGAGTACACGATGAAAGCACAAACTCCCGAGAATTTTGTTGGTAGAGGACTGATGGGGAGAGCTGGCGCAAAGGAAAGTAGAAAAACCAAGCTGAGTCATATGTTTTTTAATATTGCTTTTGGCTAAAGCAAGTCTCATGTATTTGAGGCAGTGTGCAGCAGATCCTGCAGGCTTGGGTGTTCAAATGATGATCATCTGATTGAGCGGAGGCATATTGGAATGCTGGAGGCTTGGCCTGGGGACAAGTGCTTTGAATTCCTGAAATTTGAAGCGAGAAGACGTCAACTACGATTTTGTGCCAGGAATGGCAGCCCCAGCTCGAAGAATGAAGTTATTGAGAACGCTCAACCAGGTTAAACGTCGCATGAGATTATTTTATTATCGATGTTTTGAGCGGCCCTTATTGATGTTTCTACCGTTGCTGCATTGTCACAGAACACGGTAATTTGTTTCCTAGCCTTTTCCCCACAGAGTGCAAGCCCACGACAGTGAGGTAGAAACTAAGTGCTGTAAAGTTTGGATTCGTCATTGAGGCAATGGATTTCAGTAGCTGAGCATCTACGAACCATTACGTTATTATAAAATCCCCAAAACCAACAGAAGGGCGGCATCGTAAAGAGCTGGATGAATCTGAAGATTCCACGGAAGTCGATATAGGATCAAGTACCATTTCCATTCTTCACATATGGAGACCAAGTGAATCTGCTTGACAACCTTCATCTAGAACCACCCAGATCATTTAGATTTTGGACGGAATAAGCCAATTCTATTAGCGGGATATATGACGGCGTGTGTGGAATTATGCGCCAGCGGTAGAGTGGCCTAACAGAGATAAAAGATCTCTTTTAGTGATAATGGCATTAGTCGACCGGAATTTAATAGCTGCTCTGATGCGAGACAATTTGTCTTGTATGGCAGTGCTTGCATGAGTAAGCTGTCAAGGTTATACCGAGAAAATCCAGGCGGGTGGACGGGCCTGTGTTTTCTCTTCTGAGAGAGGAACACCTAACTCGCTTGAGTTCCCTGTTGCAGAGATGTTGCGAGCTGGTGGTGATGAGGAAAGTCTATGACTAGAAGTAGTCCAAAAGATGTGGGAATGACGGAGTTTAATGCAGTCGTAAGAATCCCAACATAGTGCTACAGAGAGTGTTAAAAATGGAGGGCTACTGCGGCAACCGAATGTCAATTTAACGAATAATAAACTTTGAATTCCATTTAGTAAAGGTTCCATTGAGAGGGAGGTGAAGTGGAAGGACACAGTGGCATGGTGTGTATCGGCCTTTCCTAGCCATGCACCGACACCTGCTAACTTAATCATCTGTATTGCATTGTCGATGGAAGCGTAGAATAAAGAAAGGGTTCTTTGGGAATTAGGCTGTTTATACTGGGAATTGTAGAATTGTGAGGAGCTGAGAGAATTCGATGATGAGACGTTTTGTTATTTGAATATTTCCTGGTGGCGACCCTATGGGGCTTACTCTGAAGATGGGAAAGGGGAGTTTTGACAGTGGACCTATATATATCCTTTTTAATCTCTTGTAATAGGAGTTCTTCTACCACTTCTGGCTCTTTGCATGCAGATTACAGATTTTTACAGACATGGGTCACTTTGGGAGCCAGCATAAACCTGCTAAAAATCACTTGGACCAAGCGGTGATTAGGTGATTAACAAATCCTCTACTCGGGTGTTTTGACAGAGCCTTAGAGAGCAGGGGCGTTCACAGGAGTTGATGGATGCTTCATTTTTATTTCCCGATTTTGGGACGGAGCCTCACCAGGACACAAACGTGGGTGACTGTCTGCACACCAACTACATATATGCATGAATTTACAGTTTGGATATGTACAAACATTCTCATTGAGATTATTGCAAGTTGCTAGATTTAAGCCTGAGAATTGTACCTGTCGCTGTGAGATGGATAAATGAAGTGGAGCTGGATGTTTGGCCTGTTTGACCCATTTAATCAGTTAATCAGTTGATCAGTTAAACAGTTTATCAGTGTTTGTGTTGAACTGTTTTTCTTCACACCTCTGATTGTGACACCAGGTGTGAACAAACCTCCTGTGTCACAGTCATTAGGAGACACACTAATGGAGAGAACATGTGTGTGTGTGTGTGTGTGTGTGTGTGTGTGTGTGTATGTGTGTGTGTGTGTATGTGTGTGAGAACCCATTCAATTTTGGTGCAAATCCATGAACTTTAAAGGGGACATAGCATGCCCATTTTACCACAAGTTGATATGGTTCCTTGGGGTCTTAATGAAATGTCTGTAACATACTTTGGTGGTTGGGTTGGTAGACATGAGCCAGATACCCACATTAACCTGTGAAGCACTAACAAAGTGGAATTTGCATGCTATGTCCCCTTTAATGGATGTTGATTAAAAATACACAGACATATTTAACCCTTGTGTTGTCCCTCTTCCCCCGGCTGTTGGCCCCCTCACATAGCCCACCCCCATATTAGGGCGCACACGTAGCGCAATAGACACGTGAGCAGCCCTTGCCAGATGTATTTGTTACACCCCGCGGCACGGTGTGAGTTTCAGTCCTTTTTCCCTGGGGCATATCTGAAAGCACCTCTTCCTCTTACTCGCCCCGGCCCGAAGCGCTGCTAGGAGCTATGGAGGAGGCCGGACACTTTCGGAGTCGCGTCGTAGTCAACAGCTCTGTGCGCGCGGCGCTTTATAGCCTTCACAACCGCGGCCCGGACGGCGTCGTGCGGGGATCTGCTTTCCCTTGATGCGATGAACGGAGTCACGAGCCTTTCCCAGCTGCTCTGAACACCCTCCGCTTGTTCCGCTTGCCCGGCATCAGTCTGGGTTGATCTCTCTCCATATCCACGAAGGCATTGTAGGCAGAGACGTCGAGAATGTTGTGAAAGACAGTCAGGGAGCCAGCGCGGCGGTAATCCTCCTGCAGCTGTGCGTTCGATCTGTCTAGGTTGTCCCGCGCCACCTTTGTTGCGGTTGTAGTCCAGGACGATGACTGTTTCCCGTCCTCGTGGTGCGCTGATGTCGACCTCGGGGTGCCGTGTGCTCAGGAGCACCACATTCCTGTTTTTCTTTGGGATGTAGGACACAAGAGTGGCGGTGGGCGTGAATGCGGGCTTGGATGAGAACACCTCTCTTCCCTTGACCTTGAGCAACCCAGTCGGGAGCTCTGGCCCATTCTTCCGAACAGTGCGGACCCACGGTGAGCTTCCTCTCCAGGAGCTGCCGCGCGGGGTTCGTAGGAGGTGAAAGTAATTATGTCGCCACGTGGCGTTACACGACCGTGCAGTCCCCTCCGTTACTTCGAGCACTACCCGCAACCCTGGTTCCGTTCTGGGCGTC
This sequence comes from Hippoglossus stenolepis, assembly GCF_022539355.2. Classification (NCBI taxonomy): domain Eukaryota; kingdom Metazoa; phylum Chordata; class Actinopteri; order Pleuronectiformes; family Pleuronectidae; genus Hippoglossus; species Hippoglossus stenolepis. Next base: position 44,185 of record NC_061495.1, on the reverse strand, counting down.
CGCCCGCTCGGCTTTCTGGTGTACACTTGCATCTTCCAGCGTAGCTTGATTTGCTTATCGCAGGCCACCCGACTTGATCCGTGTTGTGGCTTGCTGGGCATGTACTTTGTGAGCGGACACCGGCCTAGGGAAAAACAGGAGGAGAAGAGATGAGAGGAGATGAGATGAGGACGAGGACTAGCAGCCATGTCTACATAACTTATAACATAACATAACATAACATAACATAACATAACTAACATAACATAATAATAATATTTTTTAAAAAAAGACTAACCTCTAGACGGAACCAGTTGCTGCGTCCTGAATTGCCGGGCCCGGGTTGTGAGCTCACGACACCCACGCGTCCCAGACACCTCTCGCCTGCGGCCGCCAATTTGTCCGTGGCTGCGTCTCGTGCGTCTCGTCTTGCAGTCGTCGAAGCGCCAGCAGTCTGAGTCGTGTGGAAGGATTTAGGGGCATCGTGGCACGAGTATAGCCCGGCCGCTCTCGGCGTCCCACAGGCTGGCGGCGGCCTCGCCCGGGACCTGTGCCGCCCGCTAAGATCAGCAGCCCTACGTAGGCGCGCAGGTCGGTCTAAATCCATCCTTTCCATTCGTCTGCCCCGTGTGCCAAACGACCCTCCCGATTGCGTCATCTCCAGGATGATGTTCTCTACCGTCGGTGTGATGAACAGGTGGAACGTCGAGGCTAGGTCACCGGTGCGGGACGTCGCGTGGATCGTGGGGCCCGGTGGACCCCGCTTGAGCCGCAGCAGAGCAGGAGGAAGAGGAGGAGGAGGAGGAGGAGGAGGAGCAGTGGCCCTCACTCTCGGCCACGTCACGCCTGAGGACCATATTTCCCGTTTCTTGGGGAAGGTCTCTCTTTCCCTGTGAGTCCGGTGGTGGTGGTGTCGCCGTGGTCTTGTCCTCCCTTCTTCTTCTTCTTCCAAGGATGACGAATCTGCAGAAGCATCACCCACTGGGTCGTTGTCTCCGTCTCCGTCTCCGTCTCAATCCTCTCTGTCTGCTTCTCGGTCTGCTTCTCCATCTCCTTGTCCGTCCGCTTCTCGGTCTGGCTCTTCGCGTCCTCTTCGGGTTCAGAGGATGGTTGCTGGGAGAATAGCTGTTGGAGAACTGTTCTCTGGTGAAAGCGCTCTGGCGCGACATCGTGCCATGGTCCGTGAAATTGGCATGAGACTTACATGTGGGTCTAATGTACCCCCTTGATTTCAATTGGAATCAGGTAGATAAATGACCCCACAGGGCCTACAAGCGCCCTCTCTGGGTCTAAATGACCCCTCCCCATGACAATCGAGAATGACAATCCATTGGTCTCAAATTACCCAGGAGAGTTGGATAATGACAATCCTTGGGTCACCTAACCCCTGACCCTGACCCGGCCAGAACTGCGTACTGATCATGCACGCACTCACGCACGCACACACACACACAGACACACACACACTCTGGGTCAGTCGACCCAGGAACAACACAAGGGATAAAGGACTAATATTTATTTCTCTACAGCTCAAATTACTCTTTAACCTGCTGGTCCTGGTTCTGACAGTTTCATTCAGTGGCGTCAGGAATGTCTGCGTTCCCACTCACGGTGCTAAAGCAGATGTTTTGGGAAAGTGGAGAATGAAAAGGGGACATTTAGGTGAAACAGCTCAGACATCAGTGGGGTTTCTCTGCGGCTGCATGGATGTAATGTCTTTGCCTCTTACTGCCATCTAGTGCTGAGTGAGAGTGAAGGCAGCATCATGTCAGTGTGGATTCAAAGAGTCAAACAACAGCTCCTTAGCAAAATGATGTCCCACTTTAATGTGTGAGGACACATCACGTCAGTATTACTGAGACGACGCTCAGCTTCATGTCCCGAGTCAGACGAGAAGCCCAGGCCTGCACGTCCAAAAACTTTATTCAAGATCGTCGTTGGGATCGGTACAGTAGACGTTAAATAAATGTTTGTAAAGATGTTCTGTCATTTCAGCTCGTTCTCGTCTCACTGATGTTCGATCCAAGTGTTTCTGATCAGTTTGGTTTGAATAGGTTATTTGATGATATAAAATCTAAATATTGGTGTCTTATTGTTGAAACCGGCTCAAATGACCCTGTGAATGTAAAACCCCGAGGGCTCCATGGGTCCCTGCGGCTCCCTGCAGTGAGGCGACAGCGTGGTCAGCGTGGTGCAACATGTCATCATCAAGTAAATTAGCCTTTCGGACCACGAGCTTCATTCTCCCTCAATCGGATTAGTTCTGCTTCAGAGGCTTCATGACGGGGAAACTTCCTGTTACATCACAGCTCCGATGAAACAACAGTCATCAACAATGATTCTAATGAGATTCATTAAGTAGGAACTTTTAACAAAGTGATTCACAGGAGGATAAACACCTGTAATATAAAATACTAAATACATTTAAATTCATTGAGAGATGAAAGCTGTTTTTAAAATAGAACATTTTCAGGAGGCATTAAAAAGCAGCAACAGATTATTTAACTGTTGTTGTTTTATTGCGTTCATCCTCCTGTTGTTAACGTTGTGTTCCAGTTGTGTTTCAGCTGTCTGAGATGGATCTCGTTCTTAACACAATGAAGAAAGGCGTGTTCGTTTCTTTACATTCATTTAATTCTCCACAGTGGAACAGCAGGCCGATACACAACTCTACTACATGTACACATATTAAACTTCCTTACATGAGTATATGTAGATATGTAGTAAAAACAAATATATCACACGTTAACAAACTATTGAATTTACATATATTGAAATATATGTCAAGCCCATAAAAATATGTGTTTGTACATATTAATAAATAAAATCATATATGTATATATATATCCATCGATAATATATAAAATAATTTAAATAGGGGCTGATATATAGGATATGTTTTGCTCAATATTTATTTTCCTTAGATATGTACACGTTTAAGAACCGCATGTATCTTAAGTGTACAACAAACAAACATGTTTAACATACTGGTGTATATAATATATGCTAATATAGTAGACATATATGTTGCATACATATATATATGTATCCCACATCCCAACAATAAATGTTAATATTATGTATATAAATATTAAAGATACACATGTATGTTTAAAATGAAAAGAAAAACACATATCAGCACGTGTCATTTTGTAAAGTAAATGATGTTTTAATAAACTTGCCAATATAATTCAGACAAATACTATATGTCATCATATCATATAACCACAACAAATATTTGTCATATAAATATTTTTCATATATACCTAATATATGTTGAAAACATATATTAGGTATATATGAAAAATATACCACACATGAATCCATGAGATGAATATATGTGAAAACAACACATTTATAGTGACATATAATATTTACATTATATTTACATGTGTGTGTGTTTGCTGCTGAACTCGTCATTTCTCTGCTCGTCAGTGTTTCATCACAGAGGAAAAAGGGACTTTGATGAAACATGAGGATTTAAAAGCGATTTTTCATATTCAGCACATTCTGTGAACAGCAGAACCTCTACAGGACGTTGGCCTGACAGGAACCAGGCTGCAGGATCTGAAGATTGACAATAAGTTTCCTGCCTTTCTGAACCAGGGGTAGAACGTGCGTGAATGGAGTGGGTTGAGACAAAAAGTTAAATTGGAAGAGGAACAACACAAAGGAGCCAGGGAGAATTGAGCAGGTGCTCTCCTGCCAGAGAAACTCCGTAATGGACAGAAACAAAGAAAGGAAGCGGGCGAGACACCGAGTTCTGCAGCTGCTTTCAGCTCGACCTCCTGGAGTTCAGGTCGCTGAAGCGCGTGACGCCTGTGACGTGGCAGCGCATCGCACGAGCCTGAGACCACGGCCACCACAAACACCCTCGTGTACAGAACCACGATCACAGTGATGGGAACAACGAAGGTCAGGACCAGGTCACGGCTCCTGCAACATAACCAGTAGCCCGATCCGACATTCTCCGTGACAGGAGTTGAACCGGCCCCACAGGACGCATCAGGTAGATCCTTCATGCAGAGGCTGTTGTGAAAACAGGCGAGCCAACCACTTTACACACTTTGACTCTCCCTCAGTGACTCTGGGTCCACGTAACGCAGAGGGTCACAAATGGCACGTAGCGGTCGACAGATATCAGCACCATGTCTCCGACTGAGGCCGGGTGACAGATGAGCGACACATAAATACAGAAGAGAACACACAGATCCCAGTCAGCAGGACCCCCTTCCTGAGGATTTCTCCGGGCATCAGCAGGAGGCCACGAGAGTAAATCTGGGGCGGCCAGAGGAGGGAGGATGTTGGTGGGAGTGTGGAAGCTGCCTGGAGAGAAGAGAGAGAGAGAGAGAGAGAGAGAGAGAGAGAGAACATACATCCAACAGGAGCAAAAGAACAAACAACGGATCTTGCCTCGTCTATAATGTGAATAAAGTAAAAGATCAAATCAGATGGACTCTTTGTGTTTCCTGCCTGAAGTGGGAGATGGAGATATTGGCGAGCAGGTTGAGAGCCACCGTGAGCACGGACACCGAGTACGGAAGCACGTGCACCAGCACGGCTTCAGGCCAGGTGGAGGTGGGACTCCTGCAGGAGGTGTTGATGTGAAGTGGAAAGCAGAGCTGCGCCCCGTCCTCCATCTTCAGAGCTCCCTGGTTACCTCCTGTAACTGCCTCTCTTACGGCTTCTCAATTTATCCTCCTCGTTCTCTCTGGTCGGTTGGACTCTGACGTCCCTCGTCTCCATCTCTGAGAGGCGTCCTCTCTCACTGTCTCACAGCAGAAGACAGAAAACAACAGGAGCTATCACATTCTGGTTGTTTTCCAGATTCATCACAAGCCTCTTTGACCTTTGACCAATGAAATGTAATCACTTCACCTTTGAGTGAAAAACTGGTCAAAAGTAAAGGAAATTCCCTCGAGGTGATAAAAACATGTGTTTTGTGAACAAACTCTGACCTTTGACCTTCGAAGACAGAATCAGTTTATCAGTTAATCAGTTAATCAGTTGATCAGTTGATCAGTTAAACAGTTAATCAGTTAATCAGTTAATCAGTTGATCAGTTAATCAGTTTATCAGTTTATCAGTTAAACAGTTTATCAGTTGATCAGTTGATCAGTGTTTGTGTTGAACTGTTTTTCTTCACACCTCTGGTTGTGACACCAGGTGTGAATAAACCTCCTGTGTCACAGTCATTAGGAGACACACTAATGGAGAGGAACATATGTGTGTGTGTGTGTGTGTGTGTGTGTGTGTGTGTGTGTTTGTGTGTGTGTGTGTGTGTGTGTGTGTGTGTGTGTGTGTGTGTGTGCGTGTGAGAACCCATTCAACTTTGAATCGAGTCAGACGAGAAGACGAATATCACCACGTCCAAAAACTTTATTCAAGATCGTCGTTGGGATCGGTACAGTAGACGTTAAATAAATGTTTGTAAAGATGTTTCTGTCATTTCAGCTCGTTCTCGTCTCACTGATGTTCGTCCAAGTGTTTCTGATCAGTTTGGTTTGAATGAGTTATTTGATGATATAAAATCTAAATATTGGTGTCTTATTGTTGAAGCCGGCTCAAATGACCCTGTGAATGTAAACCCGAGCTCCATGGGTCCCTGCGGCTCCTGCAGTGAGGCGACAGCGTGTTATTGGATCAACGTGGTGTTGGGCCATGGTTTTGTGAAACCACACTTCGGCCTACATGCGCCATCAAAGCAGCATGTCCCTCCAGGACTCAGTCTCTCAGGGGCCATCAAAACCAGAGCAAGGAACTCAGTCTCCCAGAGGGCATCAACTTCACACAGAGGGTGAAACCCCCAGGACACAGGTTTCAACTTCCATTGGTCACTCTGGACCCCATGACCTGTGAGGTCACCGGGCCAATATAAAGCCTGTTCTCCCCTCTTCTGGCTCTTCTCCCTCTTTCTACACCTCAATGGAGAGAAGGCTGTTGAGCCTCTTCCTGCCTCTTCCCACAATCCTTCCACAGGAGGGAAGGCTGTCGAGCCTCTTCCTGCCTCTTCCTACGATCCTTCCACAGGAGGAAGGCTGTGGAGCCTCTTCCTGCCTCTTCCTACGATCCTTCCACAGGAGGGAAGGCTGTCGAGCCTCTTCCTGCCTCTTCCTACGATCCTTCCACAGGAGGAAGGCTGTGGAGCCTCTTCCTGCCTCTTCCTACGATCCTTCCACAGGAGGGAAGGCTGCCGAGCCTCTTCCTGCCTCTTCCTACGATCCTTCCACAGGAGGGAAGGCTGTGGAGCCTCTTCCTGCCTCTTCCTACAATCCTTCCACAGGAGGGAAGGCTGTCGAGCCTCTTCCTGCCTCTTCCTACGATCCTTCCACAGGAGGAAGGCTGTGGAGCCTCTTCTCCAGCTCACATCTTCTCTTCCCATCCAACTCTTCGAGAGGAGCACAAGGTGCAGCTTCCAGCTCATCTCACCAAGGAAACCTCCTCGCACTCCAAGCTCTACCAACGTCCTAGCAGCGACGCGGTGTCCTGCAGGAAAACGTCAGCCAGCAACTGAGCTACACAACTCAACAGAAACCAGCAAGACGACACAAAACTTCAAACTGCACAGCAACTTCCTTTTCCCCTTTCCACGGACGGGTAACACAACTGGGCTTAATAATTATACTAGGCTAAGCAAGACTGTTTATTCGATTCTGTGTGACGTTTATGAGTTTGATTTGTGGTGTTGTGATATTTTGGGTACAAGTTATTGAGAAAGTAATGTTAGTCTGTTATGCTCTTCACAGTCTTTCGCCAATCCAATCTAGTAACTTTCTCTAATTTGGCACCAACACAGACACACGCATAACTCTTCACCTCATTATCTCTACAGGTCGTAAACATTCCAATAGGGGGGAGGGTGTTATCTCTTTGGCCAGCGACCATCTTGAAAGCACGCTGACTCACACAGACATACTCACATACCTAACTTTGTTTAGTCAGTACACCGTTAGTAATTTGTGTTTTTATACTTTATTATATTCATAATAAATGTTTTTCTTTCACAAATGTTTTTTCATTAATGTGGCATAAGTGAATTTTGCCAACCTCTACACTGTCAAGAACTCCATATCCTTCAACTTAGATAACTATCTATATGGTAATTTTGGTTATAGTTATTAATTTAATTGTTAATCAGAGTTCCAAATTTGTAGTTAGAACCTTTATGAGACTTATTCAATAAATTGGCTATCTTTTCCCTTCCTTTGAAAGGTGGTGCCCCGAGGTAACTTTAATCAATTAAAGTTATTATTTAATATTAATAATAACATATTAATATTTAATATTAAATTTTGATAACTAAATTTATTGAATGCCGAAAGGCACACCATTTTATGGTATCACGTTTGATGCATTATGGCACAACATAAATGGTGCCCCGTGTGAGGCGGAGTACAGTTGGCAAAAATTCATAAATATGCAACATTAATTTTTTTTCTCTTCCATTTTTGGCTAACATAAATGGTGCCCCCCGCGTGAAGCAGAGGACAGTTGAAAAAAAAATCATAATTATGCAATATTAATTTGTTTTCATTTTTGGCCAACACCAGAAATAAGTGGAATTTTGAATTTTCAGTCAAGCCAAAGGTTTGAATTCAGTTCCACTAGTCTGCCACCGGAGTAGACATTCAACCGTATTTACAAACAAGTGCATTGTGGTGAAATTTAATTTATTCATAAATTAAATGTTTATTAATAATTAATTATTCATAATACCATTTTAGGTCCTCATAGTGTTACGCTAAAAGATTGCTATCGTTGCTAATAACTCCAGTTGAATATTCGTTGTTGAAATTTTAAGAGTTTCTTTTAACATTTGAATATCACATATTCAATGTTAACTGGTCAAGCTGTGAAATTTTCTGTAACTGTTAAGTGCTTTTGAATTAAGACATAGCGCGCCACCGGCCCTATGTAACAGAGCTTGTACCTGTTACTGCCAAGCATTTCAGCTGAAGTTGGATAAGAGAACCTGAGAAAGAGCCACAGCGTGCTTCCAGCCCTGTGAAGTTATAGAACCACTAACTGTTACTGCCCTGCATATCAGTTAGTGATTAAAAGTTTGGTGAACTGTTTAAGCCACCATAGTTTTGGTTAGGCTAGTGTACGATCAAATCCACACTACAAGGTGTCTGCCAGTGCAACACCAAAGCCAACCACACTGCTTTTGATTTATAACTGTAAATCTAATCCTTCAATTTCAGACCCAACATGTCCACCAGCTTCCCAGAGATAAGCATTCCCACAGTAGAAGCTGTAGGAAACCATACTCTGACATTCTGGCCCAGACAACTTACCACTACTCAGAAGATGACGACAGTCTCTGAGTACAGTTTAAAATAGACGACACAAAACTTCAAACTGCACAGCAACTTCCTTTTCCCCTTTCCACGGACGGGTAACACAACTGGGCTTAATAATTATACTAGGCTAAGCAAGACTGTTTATTCGATTCTGTGTGAGGTTTATAAGTTTGATTTGTGGTGTTGTGATATTTTGGGTACAAGTTATTGAGAAAGTAATGTTAGTCTGTTATGCTCTTCACAGTCTTTCGTTGCATCCAATCTAGTAACTTTCTCTAATTTGGCACACACACACACACAGACACACACACAGACACACACAGACACACAGACACACGCACACACACAGACACACACACACACACAGACACACGCATAACTCTTCACCTCATTATCTCTACAGGTCGTAAACATTCCAATAGGGGGGGGAGGGTGTTATCTCTTTGGCCAGCCGCCATCTTGAAAGCACGCTGACTCACACAGACACACACACATGTATACACACATACCTATCTTTGTTTAGTAATTACACCGTTAGTAATTTGTGTTTTTATACTTTATTATATTCATAATAAATGTTTTTCTTTCACAAATGTTTTTTCATTAATGTGGCATAAGTGAATTTTGCCAACCTCTACACTGTCAAGAACTCCATATCCTTCAACTTAGATAACTATCTATATGGTAATTTTGGTTATAGTTATTAATTTAATTGTTAATCAGAGTTCCAAATTTGTAGTTAGAACCTTTATGAGACTTAATCAATAAATTGGCTATCTTTTCCCTTCCTTTGAAAGGTGGTGCCCCGAGGTAACTTTAATCAATTAAAGTTATTATTTAATATTAATAATAAATATTAATATTTAATATTAAATGTTGATAACCAAATTTATTGAATGCCGAAAGGCACACCATTCTATGGTATCACGTTTGATGCATTACGGGGCTTACTCTGAAGATGGGAAAGGGGAGTTTTGACAGTGGACCTATCATATATCCTTTTTTAATCTCTTGTAATAGGAGTTCTTCTACCACTTCTGGCTCTTTGCATGCAGATTGCAAGTTTTTACAGACATGGGTCACTTTGGGGAGCCAGCATAAACCTGCTAAAAATCCTTGGACCAAGCCGGTGATTAGGTGATTAACAAATCCTCTACTCGGGTGTTTTGACAGAGCCTTAGAGAGAGCAGGGACGTTCACGGGAGTTGATGGATGCTTCATTTTTATTTCCCTGATTTTTTGCAGGACGGAGCCTCCTGGGACACAGAACGTGGGTGACTGTCTGCACACCAACTACATATATGCATGAATTTACAGTTTGGATATGTACAAACATTCTCATTGAAGTTATTGCAAGTTGCTAAATTTAAGCCTGAGAATTGTACCTGTCGCTGTGAAGGATGGATAAATGAAGTGGACGCTGGATGTTTGGCCTGAGGCTGAGATCTTGAGGAAGACAATTCTTGTATTTATAACGTTTAGAGACGATTTCATTTCTCGTAGAGTGGACAGGATGGATGCCTCGGCGGATGGACCGTGTTCTGGTGTCTTCTGCTTTTTTGATGGTATATTGTCGGCGGTTTAAAGAGAGGATGGTGGAGCACCGCGCTTCTTTGCTGGAGCTTTGCCTTTACCTTTTGGAGGAGCGCTGACTGGATTGTCGGCGTTTGAGCTGCGGTGTGCGTCATCAGTCGGATTATCTTGAGTCAAAGTGTTAAAAGAGTTCCTCGTGGTTGAGGCCAGCTGGAACTGAAATCTTACGAACATACAATTCTTCCAAAATGCGGTGAATGGGCCACCCGGCGAGACGTTTGCGGGTGACGCGGAGCTTCACGCTAACGTTGGGTGTCAGAATCGTTCTCGGATTGAACCTCGACGGAAGGACCCTGGGTTTCAGGGATGAGTCCGACGTCTTCCTCTGAGGACTGAGCCTCATTCTCAGAATCAGAGATGGCAAGAGACATGGCGATCGACAGAACCAGGAGGTAGGATAACAATCTCATAAGTAAGTATGCTGAAACGCTGAGACAATTGTCTGTGATACTGCGTAGTAGTTAGGAAGCAGAGAGAGGGATGGGAATTCCCTCTGCTTAAATAGACCGCCTAATGAGGTGGATGAGTACTGTAGATGGTAGTGGCGAGTGAAGTATGTCACATGATGTATGTCACATGAAGTGTGTCACATGATGTATGTCACATGATGTATGTCACATGATGAGTGTCACATGATGTATGTCACATGAAGTGTGTCACATGATGTATGTCACATGAAGTGTGTCACATGATGTATGTCACATGATGTGTGTGGGCCAAGACCATGTAGGAGACTTCAGTCTTTGTTACGACACAAAACCCAGGAAGCTCAATCGAGTCGCTCAAGCATGACGTTTCTGACTTAGAGGAACTATAACAAAACGCGCGAGTGTTTTTTCCCCAGAGTTTTTGGGTTGGTAGACATGAGCCAGATACCCACATTAACCTGTAGAAGCACTAACAAAGTGGAATTTGCATGCTATGTCCCCTTTAATGGATGTTGATTAAAAATACACCAGACATATTTAACCCTTGGGTTGTCCCTGCTTCCCCCGGCTGTTGGCCCCCTCACATAGCCCACCCCATATTAGGACGCACACGTAGCGCAATAGACACGTGAGCAGCCCTTGCAGATGTATTTGTTACACCCGCGGCACACGGTGTGAGTTTTACAGTCCTTTTTCCTGGGGCATATCTGACACCTCTTCCTCTTACTCGCCCCGAGCGGGGCTGCTGCTAGGGCTATGGAGGAGGCCGGACACTCGGTCGGGCGTCGTAGTCAACAGCTCTCTGTGCGCGGCGGCGCTTTACAGCCTTCACAACTGCGGCGGACGCCGTCCGCGGCGGGATGCGCCTTCGCGTGCGATGAACGGAGTCACAGAGCCTTTCCCAGCTGCTCCAGGAACACCCTCCGCTTGTTCCGCTTGCCGGCATCCAGTCTGGGTTGATCTCTCTCCATATCACGAAGGCGTTGTAGGCAGAGACGTCAAGAATGTTGTGAAAGACGACCAGGGCCCAGCGCGCTGCCATCCTCCTGCAGCTGTACGTTCCGATCACCTTGTCTAGGTTGTCCACGCCACCTTTGTTGCGGTTGTAGTCCAGGACGATGACCGGTTTCCATCCTCGTGGTTGCTGATGTCGGCCTCAGGGTGCCGTGGGCTCAGGAGCACCACATTCCTGTTTTTCTTTGGAATGTAGGACACAAGAGTGGCAGTGGGCGTGAATGCGAACTTGGATGAGAACACCTCTCTTCCCTTGACCGCGAGCAGCCCGGTCGGGAGCTCGGGCTTGTTCTTCCGAACAGTGCCGACCACGGTGAGCTTCCTCTCCAGGAGCTGCCGCGCGAGTTCGTAGGAGGTGAAGTAATTGTCGCACGGGACGTTACGACCGTGCAGTCCCTCCGTTACATCGAGCACTACCTGCAACCCCTGGTTCCGTTCTGGGCGTCCGCCGCTCGGCTTTCCGGTGTACACTTGCATCTTCCAAGCGTAGCTTGATTTCGCATCGCAGGCCACCCACGACTTGATCCCGTATTTCGCCGGCTTGCTGGGCATGTACTGACGGAACGGACACCGGCCTAGGGAGAAAAACAGGAGGAGAAGAGATGAGAGGAGATGAGATGAGGACGAGGACTAGCAGCCGCTATCTACATAACATAACATAACATAACATAACATAACATAACATAACATAACATAATAATAATATAAAAAAAAAAAAGACTAACCTCTGAACGGAACCAGTTGCTCGTCCACGGTCACTTCGGGCCCCGTTGTAGAGTGCGGTAGCGCGAACCACACGTCCCAGACCTCTCGCACGGCCGCCAATTTGTCCGTGGCTCGCCTCAAGGCCTCGTCTCGCGGTCGTCGAAGCGCAGCAGTCTGGAGTACGTGTGGAAGAGTTTTAGGCATCGTGGCACGAATATCGCCCGGCCGCTCTCGGCCTCCCACAGGCTGGCGGCGGCCCCGCCCGGACCTGTACACGCCCGCTAAGATCAGCAGCCCTACGAGGGCGCGCAGGTCGGTCTCGTCCATCCCTTTCCATTCGTCACCGTATTTTCGACGACCCTCCGATTCGTCATCTCCAGGATGATGTTCTCTACCGTCGGTGTGATGAACAGGTGGAACGTCGAGGCTAGGTCACCGGTGCGTTGCACGTGGATCGTGGGGCCCCGGTGGACCCCGCTTTGAGCCGCAGCAGAGGAGGAGGAGGAGGAGGAGGAGGAGGAGGAGGAGGAGGAGGAGGACAGTGGCCCTCCTCTCGGCCGTACGCCCTCGAGGACCATGTTATTTCCCCGTTTCTTGAGGGGAAGGTCTCTCTTTCCACGAGTCCGGTGGTGGTGGTGTCGCCGTGGTCTTGTCCTCCTTCTTCTTCTTCTTCCAAGGATGACGAATCTGCAGAAGCATCACCACTGGGTCGTAGTCTTCGTCACCGTCGTCGTCTTCGTCTTCTTCGCTATCGCCGTTGTCTCCGTCTCCGTCTCCGTCTCTGTCCGCTTCTCGGTCTGGCTCTTTCGCGTCCTCTTCGGGTTCAGAGGATGGTTGCTGGGAGAATAGCTGTTGGAGAACCTGTTCTCTGGTGAAACGCTCCTGACGCGACATCGTGCCATGGTCCGTGAGAGAGTGGCACACTGAGACTTATATGTGGGTCTAATGTACCCCCCCTTGATTTCAATTGGAATCAGGTGTGGGTCTAAATGACCCCACAGAGCACCACAGCGCCCTCTCTGGGTCTAAATGACCCCTCCCATGACAATCGAGAATGACAATCCATTGGTCTCAATTACCCCAGGAGAGTTGGATCATGACAATCCTTGGGTCACCCTAACCCTGACTGGCCAGGGCTTGCGTATGATCACATGCACGCACGCACTCACGCACGCACACACACACACACACAGACACACACACACTCTGGGTCAATTCGACCCAGGAACAACACAAGGGATAAAGGACTAATATTTATTTCTCTACAGCTCAGAATTACTCTTCAACCTGCTGGTCCTGGTTCTGACAGTTTCATTCAGTGACGTCAGGAATGTCTCGTTCCCACTCACGGTGCTAAAGCAGATGTTTTGGGAAAGTGGAGAATGAAAGAGGACATTTAAGGTGAAACAGCTCAGACATCAGTGGGTTTTCTCTGCAGCTGCATGGATGTGTGTCTTTGCCTCTTACTGCCATCTAGTGCTGAGTGAGAGTGAAGGCAGCATCATGTCAGTGTGGATTCAAAGAGTCAAACAACAGCTCACATGTAAAATGATGTCCCACTTTAATGTGTGAGGACACATCACGTCAGTGTTACTGAGACGACGCTCAGCTTCATGTCCCCGAGTCAGACGAGAAGACGAATATCACCACGTCCAAAAACTTTATTCAAGATCGTCGTTGGGATCGGTACAGTAGACGTTAAATAAATGTTTGTAAAGATGTTTCTGTCATTTCAGCTCGTTCTCGTCTCACTGATGTTCGTCCAAGTGTTTCTGATCAGTTTGGTTTGAATGAGTTATTTGATGATATAAAATCTAAATATTGGTGTCTTATTGTTGAAGCCGCTCAAATGACCCTGTGAATGTAAAACCGGAGCTCCATGGGTCCCTGCGGCTCCTGCAGTGAGGCGACAGCGTGTTATTGGATCAACGTGGTGCAACATGTCATCATCAGGCGGAGTCCAGCGCTCGGACACGAGCTTCATTCTCTCCAATCGGATTAGTTCTGCTTCAGAGGCTTCATGACGGGAAACTTCCTGTTACATCACAGCTCCGATGAAACAACAGTCATCAACAATGATTCTAATGAGATTCATTCGTAGGGAACTTTTTAACAAAGTGATTCACAGGAGGATAAACACCTGTAATATAAAATACTAAATACATTTAAATTCATTGAGAGATGAAAGCTGTTTTTAAAATAGAACATTTTCAGGAGGCATTAAAAGCAGCAACAGATTATTTAACTGTTGTTTTATTTGTGTTCATCCTCCTGTTGTTAACGTTTGTGTTCCAGTTGTGTTTCAGCTGCTCTGAGGACGGATCCTCGTTCTTAACACAATGAAAAGACGTGTTCGTTTCTTTACATTCATTTAATTCTCCCACAGTGGAACCAGCAGGCCGATACACAACTCTACTACATGTACACATATTAAACTTCCTTACATGATATATATGTAGATATGTAGTAAAAACAAATATATCACACGTTAACAAACTATTAGAATTTACATATATTGAAATATATGTCAAGCCCATAAAAATATGTGTTTGTACATATTAATAAATAAAATCATATATGTATATATATATCCATCGATAATATATAAAATAATTTAAATAGGGGCTGATATATAGGATATATGTTTTGCTCAATATTTATTTTCCTTAGATATGTACACGTTTAAGAACCGCATGTATCTTAAGTGTACAACAAACAAACATGTTTAACATACCGGTGTATATAATATATGCTAATATTGTAGACATATATGTTGCATACATATATATATGTATCCCACATCCCAACAATAAATGTTAATTTTATGTTTATAAATATTAAAGATACACATGTATGTTTAAAATGAAAAGAAAAACACATATCAGCACGTGTCATTTTGTAAAGTAAATGATGTTTTAATAAACTTGCCAATATAATTCAGACAAATACTATATGTCATCATATCATATAACCACAACAAATATTTGTCATATAAATATTTTTCATATATACCTAATATATGTTGAAAACATATATTAGGTATATATGAAAAATATACCACACATGAATCCATGAGATGAATATATGTGAAAACAACACATTTATAGGTAACATATAATATTTACACATATATTTACATGTGTGTGTGTTTGCTGCTGAACTCGTCATTTCTCTGCTCGTCAGTGTTTTCATCACAGAGGAAAAAGGGACTTTGATGAAACATGAAGTTTAAAACGATTTTTCATATTCTGACACATTCTGTGAACAGCAGAACCTCTACAGGACGTTGGTCTGACAGAACCAGGCTGCAGGATCTGAAGATTGACAATAAGTGTCACTGCCTTTCTGAACCAGGGTAGAACAATGCGTAGATGAATGGGTTGAGACAAGAGTTAAAGTAGAAGAGAATCACAAAAGGAGCCAGAGGAGGAATTGAGCAGGTGCTTCCTGCCAGAGAAACTCCGTAATATGGACAGAAAGATAAGAGAAAGACGAGGACGAGGACACCGAGAGTTCTGGCTGCTTTCAGCTCCGACCTCCTGGAGTTCACGGTCGCTGAGAGCTGCAGCGTGACGCCTGTGACGTGGCAGCGCATCGCACGGGCCTGAGACACGGCCACCACAAACACCCTCGTGTACAGAACCACGATCACAGTGATGGGAACAACGAAGGTCAGGACCAGGTCCACGGCTCCTGCAACATAACCAATGACGATCAGACATTCTCCGTAGCAGGAGTTGAGCCTGCCCGGACGCATCAGGTCGTCCTTCATGCAGAGGCTGTTGTAGAAAACAGAGACGAGCCAACACGCACACACACACACTTTGACTCTCCCCTCAGTGACTCTGGTCCCGTAACGCAGAGGGTCACAAATGGCCACGTAGCGGTCGACAGATATCAGCACCATGTCTCCGACTGAGGCCGAGGTGACGATGAACGATACATAAATACAGAGAGAACACACCAGATCCCCGAGGAACCAGCAGGACCCCTTCATGAGGATTTCTCCGGGCATCAGCAGGAGGCCCACGAGTAAATCTGAGACGGCCAGAGAGAGGAGGAGGATGTTGGTGGGAGTGTGGAGCTGCCTGGAGAGAGAGAGAGAGAGAGAGAGAGAGAGAGAGAGAGAGAGAGAGAGAACATTCATCCAACAGGAGCAAAGAACAAACAACGGATCTGCCTCGTCTATAATGTGAATAAAGTAAAAGATCAAATCAGATGGACTCTTTGTGTTCCTGCCTGAAGTGGGAGATGGCGATGATGACGAGCAGGTTGAGAGCCACCGTGAACACGGACACCGAGTACGAAACCACGGCTTCAGGCCAGGTGGAGGTGGGCCTCCTGCAGGAGGTGTTGATGTGAAGTGGAAAGCAGAGCTGCGCCCCGTCCTCCATCTTCAGAGCTCCCTGGTTACCTCCTGTAACTGCCTCTCTTACAGCTTCTCAATTTATCCTCCTCGTTCTCTCTCGTCGGTTGGACTCTGACGTCCCTCGTCTCCATCTCTGAGGGACGTCCTCTCTCACTGTCTCACAGCAGAAGACAGAAAAACAACAGAGCTATCACATTCTGGTTGTTTTCCAGATTCATACAAAGCCTCTTTGACCTTTGACCAATGAAATGTAATCACTTCACCTTTGAGTGAAAAACTGGTCAAAAGTAAAGGAAATTCCCTCGAGGTGATAAAAACATGTGTTTTGTGAACAAACTCTGACCTTTGACCTTCGAAGACAGAATCAGTTTATCAGTTAATCAGTTAATCAGTTGATCAGTTAATCAGTTAAAGCAGTTAATCAGTTCAGTTGATCAGTTAATCAGTTTATCAGTTTATCAGTTAAACAGTTTATCAGTTGATCAGTTGATCAGTGTTTGTGTTGAACTGTTTTTCTTCACACTTCGGTTGTGACACCAGGTGTGAATAAACCTCCTGTGTCACAGTCATTAGGAGACACTCTAATGGGGAGGACACATGTGTGTGTGTGTGTGTGTGTGTGTGTGTGTGTGTGTGTGTGTGTGTGTGTGTGTGTGTGTGTGTGTGTGCGTGTGTGTGTAGGCATTTGAGAACCCATTCAACTTTGAACCGAGTCAGACGAAGACGAATATCACCACGTCCAAAACTTTATTCATGATCGTCGTTGGGATCGGTACAGTAGACGTTAAATAAATGTTTGTAAAGATGTTTCTGTCATTTCAGGTCGTTCTCGTCTCACTGATGTTCGTCAAGTGTTTCTGATCAGTTTGGTATGAATGAGTTATTTGATGATATACAATCTAAATATTGGTGTCTTATTGTTGAAGCCGGCTCAAATGACCCTGTGAATAAAACCCGGAGCTCCATGGGTCCTCAGGCTCCTGCAGTGAGGCGACAGCGTGTTATTGGATCAACGTGGTGTTGGGCCATGGTTTTGTGAAACCACACTTCGGCCTACATGCGCCATCAAAGCAGCATGTCCCTCCAGGACTCAGTCTCTCAGGGGCCATCAAAACCAGAGCAAGGACTCAGTTCCCCAGAGGGCATCAACTTCACACAGAGGGTGAAACCCCCCCAGGGACACAGGTTTCAACTTCCATTGGTCACTCTGGACCCCATGACCTGTAGGTCACCGGGCCAATATAAAGCCTGTTCTCCCCCTCTTCTGGCTCTTCTCCCTCTTTCTACACCTCATGGAGAGAAGGCTGTCGGAGCCTCTTCCTGCCTCTTCCCAATCTTACAGGAGGAAGGCTGTCAAGCCTCTTCCTGCCTCTTCCTACGATCCTTCCACAGGAGGGAAGGCTGTGGAGCCTCTTCCTGCCTCTTCCTACGATCCTTCCACAGGAGGAAGGCTGCTCGAGCCTCTTCCTGCCTCTTCCTCGATCCTTCCACAGGAGGGAAGGCTCGGGAGCCTCTTCCTGCCTCTTCCTACGATCCTTCCACAGGAGGAAGGCTGTGAGCTCTTCCTGCCTCTTCCTACGATCCTTCCACAGGAGGGAAGGCTGTGGAGCCTCTTCCTGCCTCTTCCTACAATCCTTCCACAGGAGGAAGGCTGTCGAGCCTCTTCCTGCCTCTTCCTACGATCCTTCCACAGGAGGGAAGGCTGTGGAGCCTCTTCTCCAGCTCACATCTTCTTCCCATCCAACTCTTCGAGAGGAGCACAAAGTGCAGCTTCCAGCTCATCTCACCAAGGAAACCTCCTCGCACTCCAAGCTCTACCAACGTCCTAGCAGCGACCGATGTCCTGCAGGAAAACGTCAGCCAGCAACTGAGCTACACAACTCAACAGAAACCAGCAAGACGACACAAAACTTCAAACTGCACAGCAACTTCCCTTTTTCCTTTCCACGACGGTAACACAACTGGGCTTAATAATTATACTAGGCTAAGCAAGACTGTTTATTCGATTCTGTGTGACGTTTATGAGTTTGATTTGTGGTGTTGTGATATTTTGGGTACAAGTTATTGAGAAAGTAATGTTAGTCTGTTATGCTCTTACAGTCTTTCGTTGCCAATCCAATCTAGTAACTCTCTAATTTGGCACCAACACAGACACACGCACAACTCTTCACCTCATTATCTCTACAGGTCGTAAACATTCCAATAGGGGGAGGGTGTTATCTCTTTGGCCAGCGACCATCTTGAAAGCACGCTGACTCACACAGACATACTCACATACCTAACTTTGATTAGTCAGTACACCGTTAGTAATTTGTGTTTTTATACTTTATTATATTCATAATAAATGTTTTCTTTCAAATGTTTTTCATTAATGTGGCATAAGTGAATTTTGCCAACCTCTACACTGTCAAGAACTCCATATCCTTCAACTTAGATAACTATCTATATGGTAATTTTGGTTATAGTTATTAATTTAATTGTTAATCAGAGTTCCAAATTTGTAGTTAGAACCTTTATGAGACTTATTCAATAAATTGGCTATCTTTTCCTTCCTTTGAAAGGTGGTGCCCGAGGTAACTTTAATCAATTAAAGTTATTATTTAATATTAATAATAAAATATTAATATTTAATATTAAATTTTGATAACTAAATTTATTGAATGCCGAAAGGCACACCATTTTATGGTATCACGTTTGATGCATTATGGCACAACATAAATGGTGCCCTGTGAGGCGAAGTACAGTTGAAAAATTCATAAATATGCAACATTAATTTTTTCTCTTCCATTTTTGGCTAACATAATGGTGCCCTGCGTGAAGCAGGACAGTTGAAAAAATCATAATTATGCAATATTAATTTGTTTTCATTTTAGGCCAACGCCAGAAATAAGTGGAATTTTGAATTTTCAGTCAAGCCAAAGGTTTGAATTCAGTTCCACTAGTCTGCCACCGAGAGAGACATTCAACCGTATTTACAAACAAGTGCATTGTGGTGAAATTTAATTTATTCATAAATTAAATGTTTATTAATAATTAATTATTCATAACTACCATTTTAGGTCCTCATAGTGTTACTAAAAGATTGCTATCGCTAATAACTCCAGTTGAATATTCGTTGTTGAAATTTTAAGAGTTTCTTTTAACATTTGAATATCACATATTCAATGTTAACTGGTCAAGCTGTGACATTTTCTGTAACTGTTAAGTGCTTTTGAATTAAGACATAGCGCGCCACCGGCCCTATGTAACAGAGCTTGTACCTGTTACTGCCAAGCATTTCAGCTGAAGTTGGATAAGAGAACCTGAGAAAGAGCCACAGCGTGCTTCCAGCCCTGTGAAGTTATAGAACCACTAACTGTTACTGCCCTGCATATCAGTTAGTGATTAAAAGTTGGTGAACTGTTTAACCCACCATAGTTTTGGTTAGGCTAGTAACGATCAAATCCACACTACCAGGTGTCTGCCAGTGCAACACCAAAGCCAACCACACTGCTTTTGATTTATAACTTGTAAATCTAATCCTTCAATTTCAGACCCAACATGTCCACTAGCTTCCCAGAGATAAGCATTCCCACAGTAGAAGCTGTAGGAAACCATACTCTGACATTCTGGCCCAGACAACTTACCACTACTCAGAAGATGACGACAGCGTCTCTGAGTACAGTTTAAAATAGACGACACAAAACTTCAAACTGCACAGCAACTTCCTTTTCCCCTTTCCACGGACGGGTAACACAACTGGGCTTAATAATTTATACTAGGCTAAGCAAGACTGTTTATTCGATTCTGTGTGAGGTTTATAAGTTTGATTTGTGGTGTTGTGATATTTTGGGTACAAGTTTTGAGAAAGTAATGTTAGTCTGTTATGCCTTCACAGTCTTTCGTTGCATCCAATCTAGTAACTTTCTAATTTGGCACACACACACACACAGACACACACACAGACACACACAGACACACAGAACACACACACACACAGACACACACACACACAGACACACATAACTCTTCACCTCATTATCTCTACAGGTCGTAAACATTCCAATAGGTGGGGGAGGTTATCTCTTGGCCACTATCTTGAAAGCACGTTGACTCACAGAACACACACATGTATACACACACATACCTATCTTTGTTTTGTAATTACACCGTTAGTAATTTGTGTTTTTATACTTTATTATATTCATAATAAATGTTTTTCTTCACAAATGTTTTTCATTAATGTGGCATAAGTGAATTTTGCCAACCTCTACACTGTCAAGAACTCCATATCCTTCAACTTAGATAACTATCCATATGGTAATTTTGGTTATAGTTATTAATTTAATTGTTAATCAGAGTTCCAAATTTGTAGTTAGAACCTTTATGAGACTTAATCAATAAATTGGCTATCTTTTCCTTCCTTTGAAAGGTGGTGCCCGAGGTAACTTTAATCAATTAAAGTTATTATTTAATATTAATAATAAATATTAATATTTAATATTAAATTTTGATAACCAAATTTATTGAATGCCCGAAAGGCACACCATTCTATGGTATCATGTTTGATGCATTGAGGGCTTACTCTGAAGATGGAAAGGGAGTTTTGACAGTGGACCTATCATATATCCTTTTTAATCTCTTGTAATAGGAGTTCTTCTACCACTTCTGGCTCTTTGCATGCAGATTGCAAGTTTTACAGACATGGGTCACTTGGGAGCCAGCATAAACCTGCTAAAAATCCTTGACCAAGCCGGTGATTAGGTGATTAACAAACTCTCTACTCGGGTGTTTTGACAGAGCCTTAGAGAGAGCAGGGACGTTCACAGGAGTTGATGGATGCCTATTTTATTTCCTGATTTTTGCAGGACGGAGCCTCCTGGGACACAGAACGTGGGTGACTGTCTGCACACCAACTACATATATGCATGAATTTACAGTTTGGATATGTACAAACATTCTCATTGAAGTTATTGCAAGTTGCTAAATTTAAGCCTGAGAATTGTACCTGTACGCTGTGAAGGATGGATAAATGAAGTGGACGCTGGATGTTTGGCCTGAGGCTGAGATCTTGGAAGACAATTCTTGTATTTATAACGTTTAGAGACGATTTCATTCTCGTAATGGCTCAGAGTGGACAGGATGGATGCTTGGCGGATGGACCGTGTTCTGGTGTCTTCTGCTTTTGATGGTATATTGTCGGCGGTTTAAGAGAGGATGGTGGAGCACCGCGCTTCTTTGCTGGACTTTGCCTTTACCTTTGGAGGAGCGCTGACTGGATTGTCGGCGTTTGAGCTGCGGTGTGCGTCATCAGTCGGATTATCTTGAGTCAATGTGTTGAACGAGTTCTCGTGGTTGAGCCAGCTGGAACTGAAATCTACGAACATACAATTCTTCCAAATGCTGTGAATGGGCCACCGGGCGACGCTTGCGGGGTGACGCGGAGCTTCACGCTAAATTGGGTGTCAGAATCGTTCTCGGATTGAACCTCGACGGAGGGACCCTGGGTTTCAGGGATGAGTCAGCGTCTTCCTCTGAGGACTGAGCCTCATTCTCAGAATCAGAGATGGCAAGAGACATGGCGATCGACAGAACCAGGAGGTAGGATAACAATCTCAAGTAAGTATGCTGAAACGCTGAGACAATTGTCTGTGATACTGCGTAGTAGTTAGGAAGCAGAGAGAGGATGGAATTCCTCTGCTTAAATAGACCGCCTAATGAGGTGGATGAGTACTGTAGATGGTAGTGGCGAGTGAAGTATGTCACATGATGTATGTCACATGAAGTGTGTCACATGATGTATGTCACATGAAGTGTGTCACATGATGTATGTCACATGATGTATGTCACATGGTGTGTCACATGATGTATGTCACATGAAGTGTGTCACATGATGTGTGCCACATGATGTGTGGGCCAAGACCATGTAGGAGACTTCCAGTGCCTTGTTACACAAACCCAGGAAGCTCAATCGAGTCGCTCAAGCACGACGTTTCTGACTTAGAGGAACTATAACAAACGCAGCGAGTGCCCAGAGATTT
>NC_061495.1:14281-21674 GCF_022539355.2 Hippoglossus stenolepis | reverse complement strand
CACACACACACACACACACAGCTGCTGTTGTTTTTCTTCTCAATTCAAACTAAATATATGAAACTCTACATGAATCAGATTCTGCTCTGATTCCTCTGACCTGGTTTTAAATGTGTTATAATGTTAGAAAATATAATGTTAACAGACCATCAAACTCAAATCACAAGCTCTGACCACTGAAATAGAATCAGTTCATCTTTGAGTCCAAGTCACAACAGGTCACACCCAGTGTTAGAATCACACTCATGTGACCTTCGACCCCCACATTGTTACCAGTTCATCTTTGAGTCCAAGTTAACATTTACACTAAATTTAGAGAAGTTCCTTCAAAGCTTTCTTGAGATATCGTGTTCACAAGATTCGGACGATTGGACCAGAAAGACACGAGGCCTCCGGCCACTAGGTGTCCCCAGCGCGGAGACACACACACACACCAATTCAACATTTAGAGTGGAAACAGCAACATCTGAACTAGAATGAGGCCGATGGTGATATATAGACAATATTATCCTCTAAAAAACATACGATACCAATCTATCAGATGATTTATTTATTTTTCAATAAACTATTTAACAGTGATTGATGTTATCTTTTATTTTTACAGTTTAACCATAAACTTTATTCTAAATAACTATAAATAAAAACACAAATATATAGAACTTCAATGAAGAAAACATACTTATTTCTGATGTAAAATCTAAACATATACTTTTCTCTATTTCCTAATTTGTAAAATAAAAGAAAACTGCAGAATAAAATTATTAAAAATGAATGTTTGAGAGAATTAATTCTGATGAACAGAACGTCTCCTGCAGACCAGCGTGTGTGTGTGTGTGTGTGTGTGTGTGTGTGTGTGTGTGTGTGTGTGTGTGTTAGACACTTCATAAGAGCCTGATACAACTGAACCACTCGTCCAACCACAGCGCTGATTCACCGTACAAGGACCAGACCCACACAACAAATCCTAAGATTTACATCCGACTGGTTTACAGAACAGAACCACTGGATTTATTGATAATCAGTCGATGGTTTAAGAAACATTCACCAGTTCCTAATGTGACGATTCACTGTAAAGGCTCAACATTAGATTCCTAAACTCTGCGTTCATTTCCCCGTTTTGTTCACATCTTATAAAAAATTATAGATGTGGGTGAAACAGCAGTACCACCGGAAATAATAGGGGGCAGTGTAGCTCATAGTTCAAGTGCGATAACCACAGGAAACGAGCAAGACATTTGAACAATGGTGGAACAATAAGGTGGAACACTTCGAGGAGAGACTCGGTGAAATGGACCAAAGTTTAGAACGAATCCAAATAACCACGTCAAGGACACACGAGCAGTGACGGCTCTATTGTTTGAAACCGATAAAGCGTTTTTCTTTGTGTCATGTATTAATCAAAGGCTTAACGTGACCTGGCCCCAGGCATCGTTACAGGAGCATGGGGGCCACGGCTCCAGGGACACCACAAATACACACAAAACCACAAAGAGACACACAACTATTTAGTTTTTGAGCTTGTGCTTCCGGAGTCGATGAGTCAACTAATGTTTCTGAGCGCGGACAAAGAATTCAGGAGCTTTGTGCTCAGCACATTCTGAGGAGTTTTAGTTCGAGGGAAGTGAATTTGAAGCTTTTTAAGATTTTTCTCTCACTGCTGGAAAGAGCTGAAGACGTCGGCTCGCACACGTTATCAGCTGCCAGGACTCAGATCACAAACCTGCAGACGCCTCCGCAGGAGCTGTTCCTGGCACTGGAGGCGGAGGCTGGAAACCAATCGCCATGGTTTCCAACTCTAAACACACGCAGGAGCAGGTCCCGCCTCCTGCAGCCGCGCCATGTGTTTTCACTGAGCAGCGGGAGGCGGAGTTACAGTACGACAATGACTGGTAGCAGCTGTGGGAGGAGTCTGCACATGCTCAGTGTCTTCGAGGTTTAAATCTCGAGTTGTGTTTTATGAAAAATAAATGTTGACTCATGGATGAAAACATTCGCCTGATTTTCCTGCTTCAGTTCACATCACGTTCATCTTTTCCTTTGATTTACTTATGTAAATAATACAAACTGAGGAGATATTTGATCTGATCTGATTTATTTTCCAGTTTAAGACTCTGACTGTAAAACGCAGCTTCAGTTTGTGTACAAAGCGACAGCGGACAGTGGAGGTGTGGGTGGTGTTACATCAGACAACGTGGGCTCTAACACAGAGACACAGTCAGAGAAATATTTAACCAGGAATCAGATCTCAACATTTTAAACTCAAGTTAACATGAAGGTATTTCCTTTATAATCAAAACGCTTCAAAAGACAATGAATCAATTAATCTATTTTTTTCATTAATCTACAAAAATGGTGAAAGATTTCTGATGTCTTAAATGGACAAAATAAATAAAATGAAACTTCAACGACATGAAGGAATTCCAGAGTCAGAATTACTGGAAACATGACAACATAATGTCTTCAACCACAGGGTGTCGCTGGTGTGGAGGAATTAAACATTTAATTTAAAGACTTAAAATACATTTATATTAAATCAGAAATATTCTGCATCAGCCAATAAAAATCCATATCCATCTCTCGAACACACACACACAGATACAAACATCATATGAGATGATTTCTGCTTTTCTAAACTATGACGGAAATTTATCACAAAACAAAAAATGTATAAATCAAGAAAATGATTGACGGATTAATCAACAATGAAAATCATGATTATGTGCAGCAGGTGTTGAATTCACACTTTAATTTGATACATTTCACGTGTCAATCACGTAAAACATGGGGATTCATTCTGCTCCGAGCGTTGAAGTGGTTTTCATGTAGAGAAAAAACTAAATCTATGATTTCACCTTCAGAGTTTTTAATGCTTTCACTCAAACAGCCTCTGCTTGTGCTCGAACTGTGCTCTTGCACTTTGGACAGATTCCCAGCTTCTCCTCTTTCAGAGGAAATGTGTGAAAGCAGCAACATGTCTGAGAGAAAGCAGTTTGAGCACAACGACACGTGAAGAAAGAGAGAAAAATTATTATTCAAATTTGATAATAAACGACTTCACTTAAAGCGCCTCAGAAAAAGCTGCGGGTTTGATTCCCTGTTGTGTCCCACAGCACATGAACAAGAGTTTCACTGAAGAACAAGAATCTCTTTCATTTATCATCATTTATCAATGAAATCATTCTGACATCATCAACTTTTACAACTTGAACAGACGAGTTTCACCTGAACAGCTGATGTCAAAGTTACATTTGTAATTGAAGTATTTGAGTAGTTGATGAGCTTCACAGATTGTAATTGAGTTGTAATTAGTTTAATTAGTTTCTTCTTCTTCTTCTACTATCAGTTCACGGAGCTTCATTCCATCAGTCCGCCCGCCCCCCGCTGCTGTTTCCCGGCATGCCCCGGGGCTCGGCCCCGCTCACTGAGCTCGTACCTGGACATAATTGTTCTCGCAGTATTCAGCGACCGTCAGCAGGTTGTTGAATCCGTCCAGCAGAGCTGTTCTCCCCGCAGGGATCTCCACCTCCAGCAGCATCTGCAGCTCCGCCATCTTTACCGCTGCTGAGGGCGAGCAGCGCGTCCACAGAGCAATACGAGGGCGAGCAGCGCGTCCACACTGCTGCTGCTGAGGGGCGAGCAGCGCGTCCACAGAGCAATACGAGGGCGAGCAGCGCGTCCACTACTACTGCTGAGGGGACGAGCAGCGCGTCCACAGAGCAATACGAGGGCGAGCAGCGCGTCCACACTACCGCTGCTGAGGGGACGAGCAGCGCGTCCACAGAGCAATACGAGGGCGAGCAGCGCGTCCACACTACCGCTGCTGAGTGGACGAGCAGCGCGTCCACAGAGCAATACGAGGGCGAGCAGCGCGTCCACACTACCGCTGCTGAGTGGACGAGCAGCGCGTCCACAGAGCAATACGAGGGCGAGCAGCGCGTCCACACTACCGCTGCTGAGTGGACGAGCAGCGCGTCCACAGAGCAATACGAGGGCGAGCAGCGCGTCCACACTACCGCTGCTGCTTCAGGGACGGTGGGAAACTATCACATCGTTAATATAAAACAGTTAGTGACAGAAAACAGACGAAAACTTTGATTAAAAAAACATTATAATGAGATAAAGGTCGAAATTATAATTTCATTGTCGTGATCTTTTTATGATCAACATTTGGTTTTTATCTTCTTTTTTCTCTGACAAGCTTCTAAATGTTTGAGACTAAAGTTAAAATAAATTTTATTTGTTTAGTTTTCTCCACCTCTGTTGACGTCCACCCGATTCACCTGATCCACCTGATTCACCTGATCCACCTGATCCACCCGATTCACCTGATCCACCTGGATTCACCTGATTCACCTGATCCACCTGATTCACTGATTCACCTGATTCACTGATCCACCTGATTCACCTGATTCACCTGATCCACCTGATTCACCTGATTCACCTGATTCACCTGATTCACCCGATTCACCTGATTCACCTGATTCACCTGGATTCACCTGATCCACCTGATTCACCTGATTCACCTGATCCACCTGATTCACCTGATTCACCTGATCCACCTGATTCACCTGATTCACCCGATTCACTGATCCACCTGATTCACCTGATTCACCTGATCCACCTGATCCACCTGATTCACCTGATTCACCTGATCCACCTGATTCACCTGATCCACCTGATTCACCTGATTCACCTGATTCACCTGATCCACCTGATTCACCTGATTCACCTGATTCACCCGATTCACTGATCCACCCGATTCACCCGATCCACCTGATTCACCTGATCCACCCGATTCACTGATTCACCCGATTCACTGATCCACCTGATTCACCTGATTCACCCGATTCACTGATTCACCTGATTCACCCGATTCACTGATCCACCTGATCCACCCGATTCACCTGATTCACCGATTCACCCGATTCACTGATTCACCCGATTCTCTGATTCACCTGATTCACCCGATTCACCCGATTCACTGATTCACCGATTCACCCGATTCACCCGATTCACCCGATCCACCTGATCCACCTGATTCACCTGATCCACCTGATTCACCTGATTCACCTGATTCACCTGATCCACCTGATTCACCTGATTCACCCGATTCACTGATCCACCCGATTCACCCGATCCACCTGATTCACCTGATCCACCCGATTCACTGATTCACCCGATTCACTGATCCACCTGATTCACCTGATTCACCCGATTCACTGATTCACCTGATTCACCCGATTCACTGATCCACCTGATCCACCCGATTCACCTGATTCACCCGATTCACCCGATTCACTGATTCACCCGATTCTCTGATTCACCTGATTCACCTGATCCACCCGATTCACTGATTCACCCGATTCACCGATCCACCCGATTCTCTGATCCACCCGATTCACCCGATTCACCCGATTCACTGATTCACCCGATTCTCTGATCCACCTGATCCACCCGATTCACCCGATTCACTGATTCTCTGATTCACCTGATCCACCTGATTCACCTGATTCACCTGATCCACCTGATTCACCCGATTCACTGATTCACCTGATTCACCCGATTCACTGATTCACCTGATTCACCTGATTCTCTGATTCACCTGATCCACCTGATTCACCCGATTCACTGATTCACCTGATTCTCTGATTCACCTGATTCTCTGATTCACCTGATTCTCTGATTCACCCGATTCACCCGATTCACCTGATCCACCTGGATTCACCTGATCCACCCGATTCACTGATTCACCTGATTCACCCGATTCACCTGATTCACCCGATCCACCCGATCCACCCGATTCACCTGATTCACCTGATTCACCCGATTCACCTGATCCACCCGATTCACCTGATTCACCTGATTCACCTGATTCACCCGATTCACCTGATCCACCCGATTCACCCGATTCACCTGATTCACCCGATCCACCCGATTCACCTGATTCACCTGATTCACCCGATCCACCCGATTCACCTGATTCACCCGATTCACCTGATTCACCCGATTCACCCGATCCACCTGATTCACCTGATTCACCTGATCCACCCGATTCACCTGATTCACCTGATTCACCTGATCCACCCGATTCACCTGATTCACCTGATTCACCTGATTCACCCGATTCACCCGATTCACCTGATTCACCTGATTCACCCGATCCACCCGATTCACCTGATCCACCCGATTCACCTGATTCACCCGATCCACCCGATCCACCTGGATTCACCTGATCCACCCGATTCACCTGATCCACCCGATTAATTCGATCCACCCGATTCACTGATTCACCTGATTCTCTGATTCACCTGATCCACCTGGATTCACCTGATTCACCTGATTCACCTGATTCACCTGATTCTCTGATTCACCTGATTCACCTGATTCTCTGATTCACCTGATCCACCTGATTCTCTGATTCACCTGATCCACCCGATTCACCCGATTCACCCGATCCACCTGATTCACCTGATTCACCCGATCCACCCGATTCACCCGATTCACCCGATCCACCTGATTCACCTGATCCACCCGATTCACTGATTCACCTGATCCACCCGATTACCTGATCCACCTGATTCACCTGATCCACCCGATTCACCCGATTCACCCGATTCTCTGATTCTCTGATTCACCCGATTCACCTGATCCACCCGATTCACCTGATCCACCCGATTCACCTGATTCACCTGATTCTCTGATTCTCTGATTCACCCGATTCACCTGATTCACCTGATTCTCTGATTCTCTGATTCACCCGATTCACCTGATTCACCTGATCCACCGATTCTCTGATTCACCCGATTCACCCGATTCACCCGATTCACCTGATTCACCTGATCCACCCGATTCTCTGATTCACCTGATTCACCGATTCACCTGATTCACCTGGATTCACCTGATTCTCTGATTCACCTGATTCACCTGATTCACCTGATTCACCCGATTCACCTGATTCACCTGGATTCACCTGATTCACCTGGATTCACCCGATTCACCTGATTCACCTGATTCACCTGATCCACCTGATTCACCTGATTCACCCGATTCACCTGATTCACCTGGATTCACCTGATTCACCTGATCCACCTGATCCACCTGATTCACCTGATCCACCTGATTCTCTGATTCATCTGATCCACCTGATTCACCTGATCCACCTGATCCACCTGGATTCACCTGATCCACCTGATTCACCTGATCCACCTGATCCACCTGATCCACCCGATTCACCCGATTCACCTGATCCACCCGATTCACCCGATTCACCTGATCCACCTGATTCTCTGATCCACCTGGATCCACCTGATTCACCTGATTCTCTGATTCACCCGATCCACCTGATTCACCTGGATCCACCTGATTCACCTGATCCACCTGATCCACCTGGATT
>NC_061495.1:0-14181 GCF_022539355.2 Hippoglossus stenolepis | reverse complement strand
GATCAGGTGAATCAGGTGGATCCAGGTGAATCAGGTGAATCAGGTGGATCAGATGAATCAGAGAATCAGGTGAATCAGTGAATCGGGTGAATCAGGTGAATCGGTGAATCAGGTGAATCAGGTGGATCAGGTGAATCGGGTGAATCAGGTGAATCAGGTGGATCAGGTGAATCGGTGAATCAGGTGAATCAGTGAATCAGGTGAATCGGTGAATCAGGTGAATCAGGTGGATCAGGTGAATCGGTGAATCAGAGAATCAGGTGAATCGGGTGAATCAGAGAATCAGGTGAATCAGAGAATCAGGTGAATCAGGTGAATCAGAGAATCAGGTGAATCGGGTGAATCAGAGAATCAGGTGAATCAGAGAATCGGGTGAATCGGGTGAATCAGAGAATCAGGTGAATCAGGTGAATCAGAGAATCGGGTGAATCGGGTGGATCGGGTGAATCGGGTGAAGTGGATCGGGTGAATCGGGTGAATCGGGTGGATCAGGTGAATCAGTGAATCGGGTGGATCGGGTGGATCAGGTGAATCAGGTGAATCAGAGAATCAGGTGAATCAGTGAATCGGGTGAATCAGAGAATCAGAGAATCAGGTGAATCGGGTGAATCAGGTGAATCAGGTGAATCGGGTGAATCAGTGAATCGGGTGGATCAGGTGAATCGGGTGAATCAGTGAATCGGGTGGATCAGGTGAATCCAGGTGGATCAGGTGGATCAGGTGAATCGGGTGAATCAGGTGAATCGGGTGGATCAGGTGAATCCAGGTGGATCAGGTGAATCAGTGAATCAGTGAATCGGGTGAATCGGGTGGATCAGGTGAATCAGGTGAATCGGGTGGATCAGGTGAATCAGGTGAATCCAGGTGAATCAGGTGAATCAGTGAATCGGGAATCAGGTGAATCAGGTGAATCAGGTGAATCCAGGTGAATCAGAGAATCAGGTGAATCAGAGAATCAGGTGAATCAGGTGAATCAGTGAATCGGGTGGATCAGAGAATCAGGTGAATCAGAGAATCAGGTGAATCAGGTGAATCAGAGAATCAGGTGAATCGGGTGAATCAGGTGGATCAGTGAATCGGGTGAATCAGTGAATCGGGTGGATCAGGTGAATCCAGGTGGATCAGGTGAATCAGTGAATCAGGTGGATCAGGTGAATCAGGTGGATCAGTGAATCAGGTGAATCAGGTGGATCAGGTGAATCGGGTGGATCAGGTGAATCAGGTGGATCAGGTGAATCCAGGTGGATCAGGTGAATCAGTGAATCAGGTGGATCAGGTGAATCAGGTGGATCAGGTGAATCCAGGTGGATCAGGTGAATCAGTGAATCAGGTGGATCAGGTGAATCAGGTGGATCAGTGAATCAGGTGAATCAGGTGGATCAGGTGAATCGGGTGGATCAGGTGAATCAGGTGGATCAGGTGAATCCAGGTGGATCAGGTGAATCAGTGAATCAGGTGGATCAGGTGAATCAGGTGGATCAGTGAATCAGGTGAATCAGGTGGATCAGGTGAATCCAGGTGGATCAGGTGGATCAGGTGGATCCAGGTGGATCAGGTGGATCCAGGTGATCCAGGTGGATCAGGTGGATCAGGTGGATCAGGTGAATCAGGTGAATCAGGTGGATCAGATGAATCAGAGAATCAGGTGAATCAGGTGAATCAGTGAATCGGGTGAATCAGGTGAATCGGTGAATCAGGTGAATCAGGTGGATCAGGTGAATCAGGTGAATCGGGTGAATCAGGTGAATCAGGTGGATCAGGTGAATCGGTGAATCAGGTGAATCAGTGAATCAGGTGGATCAGGTGAATCGGTGAATCAGGTGAATCAGGTGGATCAGGTGAATCAGGTGAATCGGGTGAATCAGAGAATCAGGTGAATCAGGTGAATCGGGTGAATCAGAGAATCAGGTGAATCAGGTGAATCAGAGAATCAGGTGAATCAGGTGAATCAGAGAATCAGGTGAATCGGGTGAATCAGGTGAATCAGGTGAATCAGAGAATCAGGTGAATCAGAGAATCGGGTGAATCGGTGAATCGGGTGAATGGGTGGATCGGGTGAATCGGTGAATCGGGTGGATCAGGTGAATCAGTGAATCGGGTGGATCGGGTGGATCAGGTGAATCAGGTGAATCAGGTGAATCAGAGAATCAGGTGAATCAGGTGAATCAGTGAATCGGGGAATCAGAGAATCAGAGAATCAGGTGAATCGGTGAATCAGGTGAATCAGGTGAATCGGGTGAATCAGTGAATCGGTGGATCAGGTGAATCGGGTGAATCAGTGAATCGGGATCAGGTGAATCCAGGTGGATCAGGTGGATCAGGTGAATCGGGTGAATCAGGTGAATCGGTGGATCAGGTGAATCCAGGTGGATCAGGTGAATCAGTGAATCAGTGAATCGGGTGAATCGGGTGGATCAGGTGAATCAGGTGAATCGGGTGGATCAGGTGAATCAGGTGAATCCAGGTGAATCAGGTGAATCAGGTGGATCCAGGTGAATCAGGTGAATCAGGTGGATCAGATGAATCAGAGAATCAGGTGAATCAGTGAATCGGGTGAATCAGGTGAATCGGTGAATCAGGTGAATCAGGTGGATCAGGTGAATCGGGTGAATCAGGTGAATCAGGTGGATCAGGTGAATCGGTGAATCAGGTGAATCAGTGAATCAGGTGAATCGGTGAATCAGGTGAATCAGGTGGATCAGGTGAATCGGGTGAATCAGAGAATCAGGTGAATCGGGTGAATCAGAGAATCAGGTGAATCAGAGAATCAGGTGAATCAGGTGAATCAGAGAATCAGGTGAATCAGGTGAATCAGAGAATCAGGTGAATCAGAGAATCGGGTGAATCGGGTGAATCAGAGAATCAGGTGAATCAGGTGAATCAGAGAATCGGGTAATCGGGTGGATCGGGTGAATCGAGAATCGGGTGGATCGGGTGAATCGGGTGAATCGGGTGGATCAGGTGAATCAGTGAATCGGGTGGATCGGGTGGATCAGGTGAATCAGGTGAATCAGAGAATCAGGTGAATCAGTGAATCGGGTGAATCAGAGAATCAGAGAATCAGGTGAATCGGGTGAATCAGGTGAATCAGGTGAATCGGGTGAATCAGTGAATCGGGTGGATCAGGTGAATCGGGTGAATCAGTGAATCGGGTGGATCAGGTGAATCCAGGTGGATCAGTGGGATCAGGTGAATCGGGTGAATCAGGTGAATCGGTGGATCAGGTGAATCCAGGTGGATCAGGTGATCAGTGAATCAGTGAATCGGGTGAATCGGGTGGATCAGGTGAATCAGGTGAATCGGGTGGATCAGGTGAATCAGGTGAATCCAGGTGAATCAGGTGAATCAGTGAATCGGGTGAATCAGGTGAATCGGGTGAATCAGAGAATCAGGTGAATCAGAGAATCGGGGAATCGGGTGAATCAGAGAATCAGGTGAATCAGGTGAATCAGAGAATCGGGTGAATCGGGTGGATCAGGTGAATCAGGTGAATCAGAGAATCAGGTGAATCAGTGAATCGGGTGAATCAGAGAATCAGAGAATCAGGTGAATCGGGTGAATCAGGTGAACAGTGAATCGGGTGAATCAGTGAATCGGGTGGATCAGGTGAATCGGGTGAATCAGTGAATCGGGTGGATCAGGTGAATCCAGGTGGATCAGGTGGATCAGGTGAATCGGGTGAATCAGGTGAACGGGTGGATCAGGTGAATCCAGGTGGATCAGGTGAATCAGTGAATCAGTGAATCGGGTGAATCGGGTGGATCAGGTGAATCAGGTGAATCGGGTGGATCAGGTGAATCAGGTGAATCCAGGTGAATCAGGTGAATCAGTGAATCGGGTGAATCAGGTGAATCGGTGAATCAGAGAATCAGGTGAATCAGAGAATCGGGTGAATCGGGTGAATCAGAGAATCAGGTGAATCAGGTGAATCAGAGAATCGGGTGAATCGGGTGGATCGGGTGAATCGGGTGAATCGGGTGGATCGGGTGAATCGGGTGAATCGGGTGGATCAGGTGAATCAGTGAATCGGGTGGATCGGGTGGATCAGGTGAATCAGGTGAATCA
The DNA here is from genome assembly GCF_022539355.2 of Hippoglossus stenolepis. Taxonomy (NCBI): domain Eukaryota; kingdom Metazoa; phylum Chordata; class Actinopteri; order Pleuronectiformes; family Pleuronectidae; genus Hippoglossus; species Hippoglossus stenolepis. Next base: position 10,116 of record NC_061495.1, on the reverse strand, counting down.
GAGAATCAGGTGAATCAGTGAATCGGGTGAATCAGAGAATCAGAGAATCAGGTGAATCGGGTGAATCAGGTGAATCAGGTGAATCGGGTGAATCAGTGAATCGGGTGGATCAGGTGAATCGGGTGAATCAGTGAATCGGTGGATCAGGTGAATCCAGGTGGATCAGGTGGATCAGGTGAATCGGGTGAATCAGGTGAATCGGGTGGATCAGGTGAATCCAGGTGGATCAGGTGAATCAGTGAATCAGTGAATCGGGTGAATCGGGTGGATCAGGTGAATCAGGTGAATCGGGTGGATCAGGTGAATCAGGTGAATCCAGGTGAATCAGGTGAATCAGTGAATCGGGTGAATCAGGTGAATCAGGTGAATCAGGTGAATCCAGGTGAATCAGAGAATCAGGTGAATCAGAGAATCAGGTGAATCAGGTGAATCAGTGAATCGGGTGGATCAGAGAATCAGGTGAATCAGAGAATCAGGTGAATCAGGTGAATCAGAGAATCAGGTGAATCGGGTGAATCAGGTGGATCAGTGAATCGGGTGAATCAGTGAATCGGGTGGATCAGGTGAATCCAGGTGGATCAGGTGAATCAGTGAATCAGGTGGATCAGGTGAATCAGGTGGATCAGTGAATCAGGTGAATCAGGTGGATCAGGTGAATCGGGTGGATCAGGTGAATCAGGTGGATCAGGTGAATCCAGGTGGATCAGGTGAATCAGTGAATCAGGTGGATCAGGTGAATCAGGTGGATCAGGTGAATCCAGGTGGATCAGGTGAATCAGTGAATCAGGTGGATCAGGTGAATCAGGTGGATCAGTGAATCAGGTGAATCAGGTGGATCAGGTGAATCGGGTGGATCAGGTGAATCAGGTGGATCAGGTGAATCCAGGTGGATCAGGTGAATCAGTGAATCAGGTGGATCAGGTGAATCAGGTGGATCAGTGAATCAGGTGAATCAGGTGGATCAGGTGAATCCAGGTGGATCAGGTGGATCAGGTGGATCCAGGTGGATCAGGTGGATCCAGGTGGATCAGGTGGATCAGGTGGATCAGGTGGATCAGGTGAATCAGGTGAATCAGGTGGATCAGATGAATCAGAGAATCAGGTGAATCAGGTGAATCAGTGAATCGGGTGAATCAGGTGAATCGAGAATCAGGTGAATCAGGTGGATCAGGTGAATCAGGTGAATCGGGTGAATCAGGTGAATCAGGTGGATCAGGTGAATCGGTGAATCAGGTGAATCAGTGAATCAGGTGGATCAGGTGAATCGGTGAATCAGGTGAATCAGGTGGATCAGGTGAATCAGGTGAATCGGTGAATCAGAGAATCAGGTGAATCAGGTGAATCGGGTGAATCAGAGAATCAGGTGAATCAGGTGAATCAGAGAATCAGGTGAATCAGGTGAATCAGAGAATCAGGTGAATGGGTGAATCAGGTGAATCAGGTGAATCAGAGAATCAGGTGAATCAGAGAATCGGGAATCGGGTGAATCGGGTGAATCGGGTGGATCGGGTGAATCGGGTGGATCAGGTGAATCAGTGAATCGGGTGGATCGGGTGGATCAGGTGAATCAGGTGAATCAGGTGAATCAGAGAATCAGGTGAATCAGGTGAATCAGTGAATCGGGTGAATCAGAGAATCAGAGAATCAGGTGAATCGGGTGAATCAGGTGAATCAGGTGAATCGGGTGAATCAGTGAATCGGGTGGATCAGGTGAATCGGGTGAATCAGTGAATCGGGTGGATCAGGTGAATCCAGGTGGATCAGGTGGATCAGGTGAATCGGGTGAATCAGGTGAATCGGTGGATCAGGTGAATCCAGGTGGATCAGGTGAATCAGTGAATCAGTGAATCGGGTGAATCGGGTGGATCAGGTGAATCAGGTGAATCGGGTGGATCAGGTGAATCAGGTGAATCCAGGTGAATCAGGTGAATCAGGGGGATCCAGGTGAATCAGGTGAATCAGGTGGATCAGATGAATCAGAGAATCAGGTGAATCAGTGAATCGGGTGAATCAGGTGAATCGGTGAATCAGGTGAATCAGGTGGATCAGGTGAATGGGTGAATCAGGTGAATCAGGTGGATCAGGTGAATCGGTGAATCAGGTGAATCAGTGAATCAGGTGAATCGTGGAACCAGGTGAATCAGGTGGATCAGGTGAATCGGGTGAATCAGAGAATCAGGTGAATCGGGTGAATCAGAGAATCAGGTGAATCAGAGAATCAGGTGAATCAGGTGAATCAGAGAATCAGGTGAATCAGGTGAATCAGAGAATCAGGTGAATCAGAGAATCGGGTGAATCGGGTGAATCAGAGAATCAGGTGAATCAGGTGAATCAGAGAATCGGGTGAATCGGTGGATCGGGTAATCGGGTGAATCGGGTGGATCGGTGAATCGGTGAATCGGGTGAATCAGGTGAATCGGGTGAATCAGGTGAATCAGGTGGATCAGGTGAATCGGTGAATCAGGTGAATCAGTGAATCAGGTGGATCAGGTGAATCGGTGAATCAGGTGAATCAGGTGGATCAGGTGAATCAGGTGAATCGGGTGAATCAGAGAATCAGGTGAATCAGGTGAATCGGGTGAATCAGAGAATCAGGTGAATCAGGTGAATCAGAGAATCAGGTGAATCAGGTGAATCAGAGAATCAGGTGAATCGGGTGAATCAGGTGAATCAGGTGAATCAGAGAATCAGGTGAATCAGAGAATCGGGTGAATCGGGTGAATCGGGTGAATCGGGTGGATCGGTGAATCGGTGAATCGGGTGGATCAGGTGAATCAGTGAATCGGGTGGATCGGGTGGATCAGGTGAATCAGGTGAATCAGGTGAATCAGAGAATCAGGTGAATCAGGTGAATCAGTGAATCGGGTGAATCAGAGAATCAGAGAATCAGGTGAATCGGTGAATCAGGTGAATCAGGTGAATCGGGTGAATCAGTGAATCGGGTGGATCAGGTGAATCGGGTGAATCAGTGAATCGGGTGGATCAGGTGAATCCAGGTGGATCAGGTGGATCAGGTGAATCGGGTGAATCAGGTGAATCGGGTGGATCAGGTGAATCCAGGTGGATCAGGTGAATCAGTGAATCGGGTGAATCGGGTGGATCAGGTGAATCAGGTGAATCGGGTGGATCAGGTGAATCAGGTGAATCCAGGTGAATCAGGTGAATCAGGTGGATCCAGGTGAATCAGGTGAATCAGGTGGATCAGATGAATCAGAGAATCAGGTGAATCAGTGAATCGGGTGAATCAGGTGAATCGGTGAATCAGGTGAATCAGGTGGATCAGGTGAATCGGGTGAATCAGGTGAATCAGGTGATCAGGTGAATCGGTGAATCAGGTGAATCAGTGAATCAGGTGAATCGGTGAATCAGGTGAATCAGGTGGATCAGGTGAATCGGTTGAATCAGAGAATCAGGTGAATGGGTGAATCAGAGAATCAGGTGAATCAGAGAATCAGGTGAATCAGGTGAATCAGAGAATCAGGTGAATCAGGTGAATCAGAGAATCAGGTGAATCAGAGAATCGGGTGAATCGGGTGAATCAGAGAATCAGGTGAATCAGGTGAATCAGAGAATCGGGTGAATCGGGTGGATCGGGTGAATCGGGTGAATCGGGTGGATCGGGTGAATCGGGTGAATCGGGTGGATCAGGTGAATCAGTGAATCGGGTGGATCGGGTGGATCAGGTGAATCAGGTGAATCAGAGAATCAGGTGAATCAGTGAATCGGGTGAATCAGAGAATCAGAGAATCAGGTGAATCGGGTGAATCAGGTGAATCAGGTGAATCGGGTGAATCAGTGAATCGGGTGGATCAGGTGAATCGGGTGAATCAGTGAATCGGGTGGATCAGGTGAATCCAGGTGGATCAGGTGGATCAGGTGAATGGGTGAATCAGGTGAATCGGGTGGATCAGGTGAATCCAGGTGGATCAGGTGAATCAGTGAATCAGTGAATCGGGTGAACTGGTGGATCAGGTGAATCAGGTGAATCGGGTGGATCAGGTGAATCAGGTGATTCCAGGTGAATCAGGTGAATCAGTGAATCGGGTGAATCAGGTGAATGTGAATCAGAGAATCAGGTGAATCAGAGAATCGGGTGAATCGGGTGAATCAGAGAATCAGGTGAATCAGGTGAATCAGAGAATCGGGTGAATCGGGTGGATCGGGTGAATCGGGTGAATCGGGTGGATCGGGTGAATCGGGTGAATCGGGTGGATCAGGTGAATCAGTGAATCGGGTGGATCGGGTGGATCAGGTGAATCAGGTGAATCAGAGAATCAGGTGAATCAGTGAATCGGGTGAATCAGAGAATCAGAGAATCAGGTGAATCGGGTGAATCAGGTGAATCAGGTGAATCGGGTGAATCAGTGAATCGGGTGGATCAGGTGAATCGGGTGAATCAGTGAATCGGGTGGATCAGGTGAATCCAGGTGGATCAGGTGGATCAGGTGAATCGGGTGAATCAGGTGAATCGGGTGGATCAGGTGAATCCAGGTGGATCAGGAATCGAATCAGTGAATCGGGTGAATCGGGTGGATCAGGTGAATCAGGTGAATCGGGTGGATCAGGTGAATCAGGTGAATCCAGGTGAATCAGGTGAATCAGTGAATCGGGTGAATCAGGTGAATCAGGTGAATCAGGTGAATCCAGGTGAATCAGAGAATCAGGTGAATCAGAGAATCAGGTGAATCAGGTGAATCAGTGAATCGGGTGGATCAGAGAATCAGGTGAATCAGAGAATCAGGTGAATCAGGTGAATCAGAGAATCAGGTGAATCGGGTGAATCAGGTGGATCAGTGAATCGGGTGAATCAGTGAATCGGGTGGATCAGGTGAATCCAGGTGGATCAGGTGAATCAGTGAATCAGGTGGATCAGGTGAATCAGGTGGATCAGTGAATCAGGTGAATCAGGTGGATCAGGTGAATCGGGTGGATCAGGTGAATCAGGTGGATCAGGTGAATCCAGGTGGATCAGGTGAATCAGTGAATCAGGTGGATCAGGTGAATCAGGTGGATCAGGTGAATCCAGGTGGATCAGGTGAATCAGTGAATCAGGTGGATCAGGTGAATCAGGTGGATCAGTGAATCAGGTGAATCAGGTGGATCAGGTGAATCGGGTGGATCAGGTGAATCAGGTGGATCAGGTGAATCCGGTGGATCAGGTGAATCAGTGAATCAGGTGGATCAGGTGAATCAGGTGGATCAGTGAATCAGGTGAATCAGGTGGATCAGGTGAATCCAGGTGGATCAGGTGGATCAGGTGGATCCAGGTGGATCCAGGTGGATCCAGGTGGATCCAGGTGGATCAGGTGGATCAGGTGGATCAGGTGAATCAGGTGAATCAGGTGGATCAGATGAATCAGAGAATCAGGTGAATCAGGTGAATCAGTGAATCGGTGAATCAGGTGAATCGGTGAATCAGGTGAATCAGGTGGATCAGGTGAATCAGGTGAATCGGGTGAATCAGGTGAATCAGGTGGATCAGGTGAATCGGTGAATCAGGTGAATCAGTGAATCAGGTGGATCAGGTGAATCGGTGAATCAGGTGAATCAGGTGGATCAGGTGAATCAGGTGAATCGGGTGAATCAGAGAATCAGGTGAATCAGGTGAATCGGGTGAATCAGAGAATCAGGTGAATCAGGTGAATCAGAGAATCAGGTGAATCAGGTGAATCAGAGAATCAGGTGAATCGGGTGAATCAGGTGAATCAGGTGAATCAGAGAATCAGGTGAATCAGGTGAATCAGAGAATCAGTGAATCGGGTGAATCAGGTGGATCAGTGGATCGGGTGAATCAGTGAATCGGGTGGATCAGGTGAATCCAGGTGGATCAGGTGAATCAGTGAATCAGGTGGATCAGGTGAATCAGGTGGATCAGTGAATCAGGTGAATCAGTTGGATCAGGTGAATCGGGTGGATCAGGTGAATCAGGTGGATCAGGTGAATCCAGGTGGATCAGGTGAATCAGTGAATCAGGTGGATCAGGTGAATCAGGTGGATCAGGTGAATCCAGTGGATCAGGTGAATCAGTGAATCAGGTGGATCAGGTGAATCAGGTGGATCAGTGAATCAGTGATCCAGTGATCAGGTGGATCAGGTGAATCAGGTGGATCAGGTAATCCAGGTGGATCAGGTGAATCAGTGATCCAGGTGGATCAGGTGAATCAGGTGGATCAGTGAATCAGGTGAATCAGGTGAATCAGGTGGATCAGGTGAATCGGGTGGACGTCAACAGAGGTGGAGAAAACTAAACAAATAAAATCTATTTTAACTTTAGTCTCAAACATTTAGAAGCTTGTCAGAGAAAAGAAGATAAAAGCAAATGTTGTCCAAAAAAGATCACGACTGTTTTATATTAACGATGTGATAGTTTTACGTCCCTGAAGCAGCTGCTGGTAGTGTAGACGCTCTGCTCCCCTATATTTCTGTGGGCGCGCTGCTCGCCCCTTAGCAGCAGTATTGTAGAGGCGCTGCTCGCCCTCATGGCTCTGTGGACGCGCTGCTCGCCTTAGCAGCAATGGTGACATGCTCGCCCTCAGTCTACTCTGTGGACGCCCTGCTCGCCCCTCAGCAGTGGTACTGTGAACGCGCTCGCCCCCTCAGCAGTGGTACTGTAGACGCGCTGCTCGCCCCTCAGCAGCAGCAGTGTGAACGCTCTGCTCGCCCTCGTATTGCTCTGTGGACGCGCTGCTCGCCCTCAGCAGCGGTAAAGATGTCGGAGCTGCAGATGCTGCTGGTGGGAATCCCTGCGGGAGAACAGCTCTGCTGGACGGATTCAACAACCTGCTGACGGTCGCTGAATACTGCGAGAACAATTATGTCCAGGTACGAGCTCAGTGGCAGAGGCCGAGCCAGGCATGCCAGAAGCAACAGCAGCGGGGGCGGCGGACTGATGGAATGAAGCTCCGTGAACTGATAGTAGAAGAAGAAGAAGAAACTAATTAAACTAGTACAACTCAATTACAATCTGTGAAGCTCATCAACTACTCAAATACTTCAATTCCAAATGTAACTTTGACATCAGCTGTTCAGGTGAAACTCGTCTGTTCAAGTTGTGAGATTGATGATGTCAGAATGATTTCATTGATAAATGATGATAAATGAAAGAGTTCTTGTTCTTCAGTGAAACTCTTGTTCATGTTGTGTGGACACAACAGGAATCAAACCCGCTTTTCTGGGGCGCTTTAAGTGAAGTCGTTTATTATCAAATTTGAATAATATTTTTTCTCTCTTTCTTCACGTGTCGTCTTCAGAAGTTTGAATCTCTTCACCAGATCTGCTTGTGCTCAAACTGCCTCTCTCTCAGACATGTTGCTGCTTTCACATTTCCTCTGAAAGAGGAGAAGGCTGAGAATCTGTCAAAGTGCAGAGCACAGTTCGAGCACAAGCAGAGCTGTTTGGTGAAATGCATTAAAAAACTCTGAAGGTGAAATCATAGATTTGGTTTCTTCTCATGACAACCACTTCAAGCTGGGCAAATGTAATCCCATGTTTACTGCGTGATTAACCACGTGAAATGTATCAAATTAAGTGTGGATTCAGCACCTGCTGCACATAATCATGATTTTTCTGTTGTTGATTAATCCGTCAATCATTTTCTTGATTATACATTTTTGTTTTTGTGATAAATTTCCGTCATAGTTTGAAAAGCAGAAATCATCTGCTACGATGTTTGTATCTTTGTGTGTGTGTTCGAAGATGGATATGGATTTTTATTGGCTTTAGTGGAGAATATTTCTGAGTTTATATAAATGTATTTTAAGTCTTTTAATTAAATGTTTAATTCCTCCACAACCACAGTTGGCAAACATTATGTTATCATGTTTCAGTAATTCTGACTCTGAATTCTTTATATGAGTTAATTTCATTTATTTATTTTGTCCATTTAAAGGTCATAATCTTTCACCATTTTTGTAGATTAATGAAAAAAATAGATTGTTGATTAATTGTCTTTTGAAGCGTTTTGATTATAAAGAAATACCTTCATATTGGCTTGGGTTTAAAATGTTTAGATCTGATTCCTGGTTAATCATTTCTCTGATTGTGTCTCCTGTTAGCCCATGTTATCTGATGTAAGCACCACCCACACCTCCACTGTCACTGTAGCTACACTCAACTGAAGCTGCGTTTTACATCAAGTCTTAAACTGGAAAATAATCAGATCGAATCAAATATATTCATGTTTGCATATAAATCAAGGAAAAGATGACGTGATGATGTTCAAGCAGGAAAAATCAGTGATGTTTTCATCCATGAGTCAACATTTATTTTCATAAAACACAACTTCGAGATTGTAAACTCTAGAAGACACTGAGCATGTGCAGACTCCTCTCCAGCTGCTACCAGTGTGCTGTACTGCATAACTCCGCCTCCTCGTGCCAAAAAACCCATGGCGCGGCTGCAGGAGACGACTGCTCCTTGTGTTTAAGTTGGAAACCATGGCGGTGGTTTCCAGCCTCCGCCTCCAGTGCCAGAACAGCTCCTGCGGCGTCTGCAGGTTTGTGATCTGAGTCCTGGCAGCTGAAACTCAACGTGTGACAGCGTCTTCCAGCTCTTTCCAGCAGTGAGAAAAAATGCTCAAAAGCTAAATTACTTCTCCAGAACTAAAACTCCTCCAAGAATGTGCTGAGCACAAAAGCTCCTGATTCTGTCACGCTCAGAAACATTGGTTTGACTCATCGACTCAGGCTTTAAACTCAAAAACTAAGTAGTTGTGTGTCTCTTTGTTGTTTTGTGTGTTTGTGGTCCCCTGGCCGTGGCCCTCATGCTCCATAACGTGCAAGGCCCAGTCACGTTAAGCCTTTGTGTACATGACAAAAAAAGCGCTTTATCGGTTTCAAACAATATGAGCCACTACCTGCTCGTGTCTTGGCGTGGTTATTGATTCGTTCTAAACTTTGATTCACGAGTCTCTCTCCAAATTATTCCACCTTATTGTTCCCAATTGTTCAAATGTCTTGCTCGTTTCCTGTAGTTATGCACTTGAACTGTGAGCTACACCACCCTATTATTTCATTACTGCTGTTTTTCACCCACATCTATATATTTATAATTGAACAGAGCATGTAATAAGCATGAGAAGTTTAGGAATCTAATGTTGAGCCTTTACAGTAATTATGTCGTTAGGAACTGGTGAATGTTTCTTAAACATAGCACTGATTCTCAATAAATCCAGTGGTTCTGTTCTGTAAACAATGGGATGTAAATCTTGATTTGTTGTGTGGAGTGCATTGTACGGTGAATCAGCTGTGGTTGGCCGTGTGGTTCAGTTATATAAGCTCTTATAATATCTAACACACACACACACACAGACACACACACACACACACACACACACACACACACACACTGGTCTGCAGAAGGCAGTTCTGTTCATCAGAATAAATTCTCTCAAACATTCATTTTTAATAATTTTATTCTGCGAGTTTTCTTTTATTTTACAATTAAATAAAGAAAAAGTATATATAATTTTACATCAGAAATAAGTGTGTTTTCTTCATTTCAATTCTATATATTTGTGTTTTTTTATAGTTATTTAGAATAAAGTTTATAGTTAAAACTGTAAAAACAAAATGACATCGATCACTGTTAAATAGTTTATTAAAAATAAATAAATCATCTGATAGGTGGTATGGCCTGTGTTTTTAGAGATATGTTGTCTATATATCACCTTCAGCCTCATTCTAGTTCCAGATGTTGCTGTTTCACTCTAAATGTTGAGTGGTGTGTGTGTGTGTCTCAGCCAAGACACCTGGTGGCCTTGAGAGGCCTCTTGTTTTGGTCAATCGTCCGAATCTTGTGAACATGATATCTCAAAGAAGCTTTGAGAACTTCTCTAGAATTTAGTGTTAATGTTAACTTGGACTCAAAGATGAACTGGTAGCAATGTGAGAGTGAAGGTCACATGAGGTGGTTCTAACACTGGGTGTGACCTATTTGTAGCTGGACTCAAGATGAACTGATTCTACTGTGGTCAGACTTGGTTTGATTTGATTGATTATTGCCATTATATTTTCTTTTCAACATTATAGCATTCAACCAAGTCAGAATATGCAAGCGAATCTAATTCATGAATTTTCTCTATTATATTTGATAAAGCTTTGCTGCTGCTCTAACACT
>NC_061494.1:25109293-25119293 GCF_022539355.2 Hippoglossus stenolepis | reverse complement strand
GAACTCAGCCCGCAGGATTCACTCGGCATTTCTCCACTGATACAAACATGAGAAACCTTTCTGGTATTTTCATGAAACTGGGATTTGAAAGCTGGTGTTCGACCCCCACAGAATGTGACAAATCCCAGTCACATGGTGTGTGCACCTGGTGGTGGAGACTCCACTCAGGCCTGTGTTTTCCATTTCGAACAGAACTCTGTCTGACTGTTGTTCTGCTGCTTCGTGTTTAATTTGTTATTTTTCGCACCACTATTCCAGATTAGCCCTCATCACCTCCGTCATTAATCACTTTAAGTATTTAGACTCTTAATATACATAAACTGCCTTGTGTTATTGTGAAGCTTTACTTACTCTTAGGGAGATGTATGTGTTAAAACCAGCCACACATAATCTTAATGAGATCAGGAATTACTCACATGCTTGCTCCCCCTTTTAGCCTTGTTAAACCTTTATGACTTACGGTGTTCAGACCCACCTCCTCATAATCTCCTCAGCTGCCCTCTCTCTGGCCCTCAACTACCTTCCTCTCCGTTTGGATTTCTATTGAAATGCAGCACCTCCCTCCTCCTCCTCGGCTAATCTGGTAGCACAGTTTTCTTTCCCTGAGTTTTGTGGCAGGATTTATATCATCAGGCTTGAGCTTGAATCTGGAGGAGGGGGTGGGAGGGAGGCTGCTTGTTATGCTAACCGTGCCGCTCCTGGCTGTTAGTGGAAGCGGCGGGCAGGCTGCTGCTGCGTGAGGCTGGCGTGGCATCACAGAGAATCTGCCAGGCGCTGCCTCTACCTCGAGCATGAAGCCTTGCTTTTAATTTCCTCCCCCTCATCAGTGCTTTGGTATAATCACCCCCACACACTCCCTCAAGTCCCATTGACTTCATAGCTGCTGATGTTGTTGTGGATAAATCCAGCCCACTCTGGTCTTTGGTGTGTGTCACTATTCATATGTGACAAATATCCACGTTGTCTTCAGTGTGCATGTGTGTGTGTGTGTTAGTATGCATGCTTTCCGGTGCATATGTGTGGGAGGCTGGTGTACATGAGTATTGGTTCTAGTAAACATGAGTTTATCCCGAGGCTTCCGCCAGACGTCTTGGTTCTGCTCTCTGGCAGCCTCGCCACCAGGGAACCAGACTTAGATTATTTCACATCAGTGTTTTTATTTCAACTCTTTTATTTATTCAATAAAGATCAACAAAGTGTGTCCACTTCCTCCTCTTGTCCAAAATTAAGAACTACCAAAAACGACAGCATCTTTCAGGGACATTCATATAACGTGTGGTGCTTAATATCACATTTGTAAAGATGGGCGTACCCGCCCCAGTGGGGAGAGTTTGGGGAAGTTAACAAACCCAACAATTGCAGATCTTAACTGGGCAATTGTTTCTCTGCTTCAGAATCCAGGTCAGCTCAGTGAGAGCTTAGCCCTCCCCACAAAGACCAATATGCAGGCATCACCACGCTCTCATCCAAACACAGAGAGCGCTCTGATACAGACCTGAATGGGAGCGTGAGACAGAGGAGGCTTAAATGAGAGGAGATGGAGGAGCAGGAAGAGTCGACGGAGGAGGAGAGGACGGAGGCTTTTCGTTTGTAGCACCGTAAAGACTGGCGCAGGGAGGAAGACAGAGTGTTGGCTGTCCTCCCACGGAATACGGTGGGAACGGTGCAACACAAGCTGCCTCCCACAGGCCGGGAATATTCTTCAGTCTCACACATCAGCGCTGCTCGCTGCATCCACCAGCCAGACCTGGAGCAGCACGGTGCCAGAACCACTTGGGCAGAATAGAAGCAGCACGGGGGAGGAAGTGTGAGGGCTTTGAATGCAAAGGAGCACTTCCCCCGCCTCGCCGTCTCCCACCCATCAAACAAACCCAACCCCCCCGCTCTTCGTCCGACGGCACGTGGGTTCGTGCTTTTAACTCCGACAAGTCGCTCATTGTGCGGCGAGAGAAAACCTGAGCAGAGGACGGAGAATGAGTCAGACTGAAGTTCACTGTCAACACAGTGGGAGCGTCTGTCAGCTGCTGTGATGTCAGCGTTTACAAGGAAAACACCATGTTTGGATGTTTATGTTGTAGATACGATGGTTTTGTTTGTGTTGTCTCTCATTTAGCAGCATTACACAAAAACTACTGGATGGATTTCCACAAAACTTTGTGAAAAGATGCATTATGGGTCAGGGAAGAACCTGTGGTGCAGATTCAGATCAAAGGGAATCCAGGAATATGTTTTATCACTTTCCCTTAACATTGTGAGATAGGATGTTTTTTAAATATCTTTCTTTAGAAATAATGCAGATATCTTTATTTAAATCTGGCTTGTGTAGATTGCTAATATCTAGAAACAGGTGAGATCTTGTGCAGATCTGGATGATGATTCAGATTTTGTGAATCAAAATAAGTATTTTTTGGAGGTTGATCTTGATTCAGCTACTGTTCAGTAACTGTATTAGAGGATGATATTATTCCTGGGTTTAATGTCAGTTTGCAGTTTGCAGAAAATGTGGTTTATGTATCTGCTGCAATACATGAAGGCTGCATGCGATCACCAGGACTCTGTCAGAAGAGATAGTTTATCTTAATAGGACCTGCCTTGTAAATAATGGATAAGTAAAATGGTGATAAAGTGGCCACTCAGCCTTGGTGGAGGTGTTTGCTCTCTGAGTGTCCTCCTAGTTAGCTTTATTATTAGTTTATGAATTTACTAATACTTTATAAATCAATTATTTCGGATGGCAACACGCTACATATTGTCCAGAACTTGTCTGTTTTTCATGGAGTTGGAACAAAACATCAGTGATTTTTATTTTCCCAGAATTTCTCTGACGTCCTTCAGACAGTTTGTCACTCAGCGATTTCACTGTTTGTCGAGAGAGGTGATGCAGAGATGATGCAAACGTTTCTCAAACTGCAGTGTGTTTGGCTGCGTTGCATTATGGGTGTCTGAGTTCAACTGTCTCTGGAGGATTTTCTGCCTCTCACCCTGCAGATGCATTAGTCCCAGAGGGGAGAGGAAGAGCTGTTGATGATTAAGCTCATGACAGGAAGGTGTTTTCTACTGGAAATGCTGCTACACGTCCCATAAGATCTGTTCTGTAAGTGTTTGGCACTTGGTGTTGGCTCCACAGAGGAGTGTGAACAGGCGAAAATATCCGTCAAACAAACATGTCACTAGACATTACAATTTAAAGACTCAAGTAAACATCTTATTGCTGCAGATTTATTGGTTGGCTGATGAAAATCACATTTTTGAAGGTTATATAGTTTGATTCTTGTCAGAAATCAATGATTGTGTATTTAAATACAAAAACAAACCCAAACCAAAGTTTATTATCTGATTTTATGACTTGAATAAATGAAATAGCTTCACAAATCCCATTTTACTGTGGAGCTGTCTTTCTTAGTTACAGTGTTGTGCAGTTGTGTTGTTGATTTACTGCTGTTGCCTGCTGAGCTCTGCCTCTTTGTGCCGCAGCCTGTCTGGCAGCCTCCCGTCGGTACTTGTCACCTCCTGTGGTTGTTTCAAGTGTGTCCCCGCGATGCTCGTCCCCGGGTGCTTCAGCTGGGGGAAGGGAGGAGGAGGGAGGGGGAGAGACGTTAATCATCAGGCAGTCAAAACACACGATCAGGAGCTGTTTTATTTAGAAACAGTGTTTGCGTGTGTGTGTCTGTGCTGGTGAAGGCCACATATCAACACTCTGCAAACAGGAGAGGAGAGGGTGACTCATATCCCTGTGATACGCCAAGTCTCACACACACACACACACACACACACACACACACACACACACACACACACACACACACACACACACACACACACACACACACACACACACACACACACACACACACACACACACACACAGACTCTGCTGATCTGTCACTTTGTATTCATTGGGCTCGCTGCGGGGCGGAGGTGGTTGCTGCGGAGGCTCTCGGAGCGGTGATGGAAGAAACTGGGACAGAAGAGAAAACATTGACCTCCGTGTGACCTCTGATCCTCAGACTTCTCCTGTCGTATCACATTATCAAGCTCGACTCCCCCGATGTTCTGCTGCTGTGTTGATGTCGACACGTTTCGGGAAGGAAGGAAGAAGAAGAAGAAGAAGAAGAAGAAGAAGAAGAAGAAGAAGAAGAAGACTTTTGACTTTTGAATAACTTTAATTATGACACATTTGTCAAATAAAACCTAATTATCCAACTATGTGAACAGAAAAGGATAACTCCTTTCATGCACACACACACACACATCATACACCAACACTAGAGTTAAAATGTTTCCTGCTAAAAATTTAAAACCAGAGACTGGCTGTCCCCCAGTGAGCACAGGACCTGTCCAACACCCCACACAGCCCTGAAACCCTCCAAATTGTCCGTCAGTGTGAAGTACGCATGTTCTATCTTCAGCCGAGCTGCCACCAAACCCCTCAGACAGCGCAGTGGATCAGTCCAGCCTCCCCCAGCCATTTTGTTCTTGCGACTTATCCAAATCGCTATTTTTGCATTCGCAAAGATAAAATTCATCAAAACCATTGTGTGTTTTTTCCTTGCTGTGTACCCGGGTCCAAACACAAAGAGTGGCACAGAGAAAACCTCTCCTAAACCCCCCACCCACTCCGCAGCTGTTCAAAAATGCCCGCTAATCGGGGAAGGACAGTACTAAGTGTTCTAGGGTCTCTGGCAGTGAGCAGAAAGGACCCCCCCTCAGTGCTTGGGTCCAGGTAGAGCTCTGTATCTGTTTGTAGCTAGAGCTCCATGTATAATCCTCCATTGGATGTCTGCCATCCGTTTCTCCACAGGAGGTTTATACAGGACCGGCCAACTGCCACTAGGGAAGAGTCTGAGTCAAACACCTCAGTCCATCTCGACTCCTGACTCCTGCAAGAGAGCGGCGGTTCAGGACCTTCACACAGCTGCAGTACAGCTGTTTCCCTCCACAGGTGTTGAAGCTGCCCAGTGCTGGAGTCCTGAGGGTTAGCAGTTGGCCGCTCTCTTCTCTCCACTCCCCCACAGCAGGACTCACATCCAGGATAGGAAACCTGTACTCCTTTACTTTTGTCCACTGGTCAGCCTGACTTTGGCTCTGGGCGAAGGTCCGAAGAGGCTGGGGCAGTGACTGCCACACCTCGTCCACGAGGCTCCGCAGCACTCTGGTGGATCTTATCCCGTCACCACCGCCAGCCTCTCAATTGATGTCCATGTCAGGTGGCCCAGCTTTACTATACCTGCCTCCCTGAACTTTTTTTTACCGTATTTGATGTTAGGACCGAGTCAGCCAGGAACCCATTGTCAAACAGTGGCTCCTCAAAGAGCCACATCCCAGCGATGGGGTCAGGAGGCCTAATGAAGCTGAGAGTCCTCCAGGCATCTATCACCGAGGTATAATAACAACTGAGTCCAGTCATTTTGTGCTGAGGAGAGTTCATTAGGAACAGCTGCTTATCATACCCGAGGCCCCGGCTCTCCAGAGCAGCAGGCGTGCCACAGCCGACCAACACAGTGGGGAGCCGTACAGCAGCCTCTGGGCTGCCTGCAGTCTAAAAACAGCCGTCCTGGAGATGATGTCCGTTAACCCATGTCCCCCTCTGCCACAGGGAGGTACAAAACGGACCCCGCACCCAGTGATGACCTGACCAAAGAAGTCCACCAGCAGCCTCTGCAGTTGTTCCATGAGTCCCGGTGGAGGAGTAAGCACCTGGAGTCTGTGCCACAGGGATGCTGCAACCAGGTTATTGACTATCAGAGTTCTTCCCTGTAGGACAGCTGGGGTAGCAACCATTTCCATTTAGACAACTTTGCTTGCACCTTCCCCAGCACTCCCTCCCAGTTCTGCCTCTCTATTTCTTTACTGCCTAGATGTACTCCGAGGACTTTCAACCTCTTATTCCCCATGTCAGGTTACCAGGAGACTGGGTATTCTCCTGCGTCCACTGACCAATCACACAGGCCCACTCTTTTCCCAGTTCACCTTTGCTGTTGTAGCCTTCCCATATACTGCCAGACTGCCCTCTAATTCCTGGATGTCCCCTGACCCTGGACAAGGACGTTTACGTCATCAGCATAAGCCGATACTATTATAGGGGCTGTGAGCCAGCTCAGGCAGGCGCAGGCCTGTCAGCCGAGCCCTGAGCCGACACAGGAGAGGTTCGATGGCCACGCTGTACAGCTGGCCTGAGATGGGGCATCCTGCCTGATCCCTCTTTTAACTGGTACAGGTCTGCTCAGCCTCCCCCACCTTCACCACACAACCGTATCATTATATAATAATTTCACCCAGGACAGAAAGTGCTCCCGACACCAAAAGCCTGCAGTGTGGCAAACAGGAATGACCGATCGACACGATCAAAGCTTTTCCTGGTCAATGGAAATAATGCCAATATTAATATTATATTTTGTACACACATCAAAAATGTCTCTCATTAAAAACAAATTGTCCTTCATTGACCTACCTGGTACACAATAAGATTGGTCAGCACCAATAATACTACTTCATAAAAACCTTAAACCTATTCGCTAACACCTTAGATAAAACCTTATAGTCACTACATAAAAGAGACGGGTCCCCAGTTTTCCAGTAGGGTTAGATCCCCTTTTTTGGCAGGAGGGATATGACAGCCCGTCTGCAGGAGGCTGGAAGAAGTCCTTTCCCAAGCGACTCCTTCAAAACATCCAGCAGGTCCTGTCCCATAATACTCCAGAAATGTTGTAAAAATCTGCCGGTAATCCGTCCAAACCTGGTGCCTTGCCTGCAGCCATCTGTGCCACTGCAGTGGTCAGCTCCTCAAGTGATGTCGGAGCTCAGGGTGTCTCGTTCACCTGGACTCAGCTGTGGGAGGTCCTGCAGCAACTCGGCAACAACTTCCCGTCCCATTCCTCTGCCCCAAACAGGGCGGTAGAAGTCCACCGCGTGTCTCCTCATCTCGGCTGGTTCCGATGTGGAGTTCCCCACCGGCGGCCGGAGACACACCATCCTGCTTCCCTGGGCCACGGACCTCTCCAGGTTAAAAGAAGGTGGTAGGTGCGTCTATGTCCCTCCCTAATTGTTTGAAACGGGCTCGGACCAGAGCTCCTTTGGCCTTCTCCTGGAGAAAGGAGTTCAGTTGTTGCCTTTTACTAGTAATTGCTCCGTGTTGGTAGCTACACTCTCCAGCTCCTTTATATCTGCCTCAAGCTGCTCCATTGCTCTTTTAATGTTTTCTGTAGAGTAGGAGGTGTACTGCTGGCAGAAGACCCTGATTTGACCCTTGCCGACCTCCCACCACTGACTCAGAGGGAAACGACTCTTTCTTGGATCCCCAGTTGGCCCAGAACAGTTTAAAATTCCCACAGAAGTTAAAATCCTTTAAGAGCTTAACATTAAAATGCCAGAAGGATCCAGGCTTTCTAGCAGGAGATAAAGCAGCTCTACTAAAACTAAATGATGGTCTGTAAAAGCAGGTGGATTTGACAGTTTGTCACACGGGTAATAAAAGGAGCGGATATGTAAAATCTGTCCAGCCGGGCAGCACAGCCCCACCGTCTGTTATTTTTATCCAGGTATACTGCCTGGTTGAAGGATGTTTCCTCCTCCACGCGTCCACTAGATCTGCCTCTTTTACCGTCTGGCCCAGAACAGAGGAGGACTGAGGATGGAGCTCCTGTCCTGTTCTGTCTAAAGTGACGTCCGTGCAGCAGTTCCAATCCCCCATTATACACTCCCCTTGACCAACACTACCCAACTTGTTTTTAATACTGTAAAAGAGTAACCCGTTCAGGACCTTGGTTTTGTGCATAACGTTGATCAAATTAAAAATAATATTGTGTATTTCACTCTTATAATCAGAAACCTGCCTGCCACGATCTCTGTGCTGGATAAAATGTTCATATTTAATGAATGAGAAAATAAAACAGCGACTCCAGCGCTCAGGTTAGAGCCATGGCTGAGTACGTGCTGCCCCCACCATACTCCCCAGTCTGTCTCATTCAGGCAATCGCTGTGGGTCTCCTGTAAAAAGAACATCCAGCTTTTCTCTTTAAAAGTTCTGATACTAGAAACCTTTTGTGAGCACTTCTACCCCGTTCATATTTAGTGAAGCTGCCCTTAATGCCATGTGAGGATAAAGAATACAGCGTAAAAAGACAAACAAGTATACACAACAGATAGAAAACACCCAGTGTTGAATGATCATGGTCAATTTTATTTACAACTTTTCATTCTCTTAGATCTTACATTACATGAGAGACCTTTCCTTGCCGCAGTCACGTGCTTCCTGAGCCTGTACCTTCTCTTCCCATCCAGGAGGTCTGTCCCTACCACTTTCTGGAGGTGCTCACTGTCTGGATGAACTTTTTATATCTGAGGGAAGTAATCAGTTACCTCCACTGATCTGCCAAAGGAGTCATCAAGAAACTCGTTCAACTCCTTTAACGAATATAAATCAGTGCTTAGGGAGACGCTGTCTGTTACAGAAACATTATCAGATTCGTATTCTTCCTCGACGTCCATCTCACTGACCTGACTGCTGTCTATTTCAGCCTGTACCGGCTCTGCCTGCTGTGCAGGACCCCCCTGCGTCTCCTGCTCCACGTTGGCAAAACTCACCTTTTCTATTGCTACCCGTTTGTCACTTCTCTTCTCCACCCTTACCAAGGACTCAGTCCCCCTCAACTCGGCCTCTGAGACAGGCCCAGCCGAGGAAACCTCTGCGCCCCCCGCAGCACCCGGACCCATCGCAGCCGGCCCGGCAGCCGCCGGACCCGCCGCCGGACCCCAGCACCCGGACCCGCCGCCACCACCGGACCCCCATCACCCGGCCCACCGCAGCCGGCCCGGCAGCCGCCGGACCCCAGCACCCGGACCCGCCACCGCCGGACCCACCGCAGCCGGCCCGGCAGCCGCCGGACCCCAGCACCCGGACCCGCCACCGCCGGACCCACCGCAGCGGCCCGGCAGCCGCCGGACCCGCCACCGCCGGACCCCAGCACCCGGACCCGCCACCGCCGGACCCCCAGACCCGGACCCGCCACCGCCGGACCCCCAGCACCCGGACCCGCCACCTCCGTACCCCCAGCACCCGGACCCGCCACCGCCGGACCCCCAGCACCCGGACTCGCCACCACCGGACCCCCAGCACCCGGACTCGCCACCACCAGACCCACCGCAGCCGGACCAGCAGCCTCAGAGGACGCAGCAGAACCGGCCGACCGTCCCCACGCAGGCTTAGTCACCCCGGCGCTGCCCTCCCCTCCTTCCGCCCCAGCGGCCCCCCCTGCCCGTCTTCCGTGCGGGCACGTAACTTTATATGTCCCACTTCTCCACATTGAAAACATTTCATGCTTCCTGAGCTCGCGTACACCATATAAAACTGCTCCTCATGTCGAACCGGAAGGACACGTCCAGTGTCTGAGACTCAGCGTCCAGAAACATAAACACTTGTCTCCGCAGAGACTGGACATATTTCAGCTTCAGGTCTCTACATCCCAGACCCACCGCCCGGAACCCACTCGCAAACCTCCCGAAGCGCCTCAGCTCTCCCCCAGAGCTTCATTGGGGATGAACGGAGGGACTCCGGACACGGTGATCCGGTAGAAGCTACCGCTAGCGGGGAGACCTGAAGAAACTCCTCCTCTACTGTTACCCCGCTTTCAATGAGCTCAGTTACAAAGTCCGGATCTTTAAAGAATATCACCAGCGCTTTATTCATGCGGGAAGCGTAGGAGATGTTCCCGTGTCCTACCTGCTCCCCCACGGCTAACAGCACCTGCTCCACTGTGGAGCTGAGCTGTGGCACCAGCCTGACGCCATGTCTCAGGGACATCGGCGGCGTCCTGGGGACGCCATCCCCGCCACGAGACACGGAAAACACACAGAAAACTACACTAAACGTACACTAACACTACACAAACACCACAAAACAATGATCATACAATAAACACACAGTAAGATAACTGCAAAAGTTTGATCACCTCCCTTCACCTTCGCTCTTCACCACTACACTTCCACCATAGAAGAAGAAGAA
>NC_061494.1:25103849-25109193 GCF_022539355.2 Hippoglossus stenolepis | reverse complement strand
CAAACTAACAGGAAATATTATCAGAACATTTCATATGAGATACTTAAAACATCCCACAACCCTTTTATAATCTCCACTAAAATGAACTTTAAAGGTTAAGAACACAGCAAAGCATGAATATAACCAAACCAAAAAAAACAAGCAACACTTGATTAATTCATTTCTTGTTCAGGCCAAAATAAAATCAGAATATTTACACAACTGGAAAACAAATTTTGGACTGAATTCTAATAACATCGATTGTATGACTTGTCCAAATCACACCAGATTCAACACTGCACTTCCTTGGGCCCTTAACAACACACAGGTCAAGTGTGAAGCTGATAAAATGAACGGTTCTCGAGATACGTGAGTCACATACCAACAGATTTATGGAATCATGAGACAGATTATATTTCCAGACCCTAAGATGTGGATGTGTGCGTGTCCATATATGTATATTTAGATTTGTATTATTTAAATGATTTTACAAGGATGCCCCAACACCAGGAATATAAAACTGTAACTAAGATGATCTTTAAATTAACTGCATGTGAACAGTGTTGTGATACTTTCACTGTTTTTGAAAATGTGTTTTACTTCACTCCAGGGAAAGAAAAAGTAATAATCCTCATTTGATTTACCAATATTTAAACAAACATTTATCAGAGGGAAGTTTACATTTCTTATTTTTAACTAAAAGATCAAATTTAATCAACGCCACCATTTATTTGTCATATTTGTCAGTTGTGTTGTTTGTATTTCAATCAATGTCTGACCCTGAATATCACTTTATGATTTGAGTGATGAATAATCAATGAGTTCCCAGCGTAAGGGGGAGACTGTGGTGACACTGCTTCTCGTCCATAAACCTAAAGAGAGAAAAAAGAAATAAAAATGAAATGTTCAGTTCCACAAAGCCACGTATTTTATGTATTTACAGTATTGAGACCTAATATTTCCATGATTCTCTCAGTGAAATTAAAGTTTACTCAGAAAAAATACACTGATCTTAAATTGATAAGCCCTAAATATTGGGTATATTAACATTTTAATTGTTGTGTCACTGCTGATATTTGAGTTTAATTCAACATTTAATCTGTCCAATTAACGTGAAGGTTTCTGATCTGTGCCTTGCTCTCAGCAGATTGTTTTATTTCTAATTAAAACAGAGGTTTTACACATGATCACACATATGTTACTTTGCACTTAGTTTGAGGCAGTTTTGTTTAACAGATGAAGCAACTCACTGTGTTCAGGAGGACGTCTCACTTGGAGAATTAGAACCTTGTTCACCTGATCTCAGCGGCTGTGAGGAACCTGGATCTTTTACAGCTGTGAGGTCAGAAACACATCGTTAGTCCATCCTCCTCTGAACAGACACTTTTATTACAAACAACCAACACTGCAGGGAACCGTCCTGAAAACTCTCTTCAGCACAAAATGAACACTATCTAATCTACAGAGGGTTTACTAGAGTCCTGCACTGGGTCAGGTTCCTGTGGGGAGCCTAATATCCATTGAAATAAATATGGGCAGTAGTGTAGACAAGGCCTGAGTGAACATTTGTGGACATTTTGAAGAAATTCCCTCGAGGCATTCCTGAGATATCGTGTTCACAAGATGGGGACGAACGGATGAACAGCCTGAAAACATAACGCCTCCCTGACTGTCGCCGGTGTGGACCAGTACAAAGTGGACCAGTACAAAGTGGACCAGTACAAAGTGGACCAGTACAAAGTGGACCAAAGAGGTGTTGGGGGTGTTTTATAAAACTGGACATGTTAGTACTTTCAGCTGCTGTGCAAACGTGACGTGATGTCCTCATAAAGCACATTAGTATAAAAAGAAAACAGAATAGAAATAGAAGTTTTACTTACGAAGTGAAGTACATTGGGCTGAAATAAAAAGAAAATACAAATGATTTCAGTTATTACAGTAAAAACACAAACTGAATTGTGTCATGTTTTTCTCGAGTGGCGATCCTCCTCAAACGATCGACAACATACTGTCACTTCTTATTGTTTGTGTGCTGGACGCTGTGTGCAGAGCTTTTTATAAACAGTCTGTGGTGCAGAGGGAAGTTAGAAAACTTTGTGTGAACCCTGCAGCTCTGGAAACAGATGTTGGTGTGTGAGGAACTGAAGTTTGTTTCGTGAGGTTTGATCTGAACGAGCATTAATTAGAAAGTCCAAAATCAAAACACCAGAAAAATATTGGACAAAGCTTCTGTGTTGGTCTCTCACCTTTCTTCTTCCTGTACACGATGAATCCAACGACAGTGCTGACGACAGCGAGAGCGACCATTGCAGCGATGATGATGATGGTGGTCACGTCGGTGGGCTTCTCTGTTGAGCGGAATAAAAAAACAAAGCATCACAACCTGAACAGATGAAGCAGGTTGGACGACAAGAATCTCCCTGAACCACAATCCTGTCCTGAGACACAACAAACACACACAGACACTAAACGTGTGAGTTTGTCCTGCTGGTGTTTCTACTTTCAGTTTTCTTCTGTACATAATGACTGTATCTGTGCTTATTCACGCTGGTTTGTCTTAAACTTTACTTCCAGTAACTAAATCATTTCATGGACTCATCTTCTACAACAGAGCAGCAGTCGAGTCTTAACAGTGACTATAATGTTCACATGTTGAAATCATAGACTAATGGAAATAAACACAGACGACACGTCTCCACTTCCTCCCACTTTCCAGAAATGAAGCTAAAATATCCCAGATATGAACGCCGCCATCTTGCACATTTGGACTCTGTGCAGTAGTGAACGGAGGAATGGAGCCACGGTAACGAGGTCCCGCCGATACACATGCTCTGTCAATCATGAGCTGTCAATCATGAGCTGTCAATCATGACATTTCACCCTGTTTTTATAGCATCAATCAGCGACCGAGACGCTTTGGCTTCACTTTTGAGGAGCCGTCATGTCGTCCATCTTTATTTACAGTCAATGGTTGAAATGGTTATAAACTGCCTGAAGAAATGTCCCTAAATGTCTGTTGTTACTCGAGGTAAAGAACGAGAGATTTGTTTGTTTTTTCTGCTTCATTAATTCTGTAGAATAAAAGTTTTCATATCAAACATCCATCCTGATCCCAGTGTGTCTGTGAAATTACATCGACCCATGATAAATCAGTCTGGCTCTATTGAGACTGCAGAAACATTCATAATAAATCATAACTTATACAAGTAATTTAAACATTTATAAATGTGTAAATCTAATTGATCAATGATAATAATAATAGTAATAAAATCTCAGACACTTTTGCATATACATTGATGAAAGAAAATTCTCCTGCTACACATCAGCCAACATGACCTGCAGGACTGTTATTGTAGATGAAATGTGTGTGTCCCAGCGTCCTCACTGGTTCAAGTCTCACCTCTGTTGGACTCGACGGAGTCTTTGTCCAGTTTGGTGACGATGTCCTCCTTCACACCAGAGATCTGGAACACACAGTCGTACCTCCTCCAGTCTTCAGGGGAGATGGATGAAACCTTCAGGTCAGCGCTCATCTGGAAGGTCCCGTCATGGTTGGGGAGGACCTCTCCGAGGTCCACGTCCTCATGAAGCTCCTCCCCGTCTTTCCTCCAGAACAACATGACGCTGTCAGGGAAGAAACCTGTAGCGTGGCAGCTGACTGGAGAGGAGGGAGACTTCTGGAGGAGAGAAATCCTGGGAAGCTCTGTGGAGGATAAAGAAAGACAGTTTATGGGTTATTATAATGTATTGCAAACTAATAACATCATTCCTGTTTGATTCCATTTATGTTGCATTAGTCATGTCTGTTAATATACGAGACAAGTGAACAAACTGTGAGATGTGAGTGAGAGACAGAGGCTGAAGTGATGCAAAGACACTGGGGTGGACGATATGACGTAAAAGTAATATCACAGTATTTATTGACAGGTTTAATATCACATTATTTATGAAGTAAACTTCCTGTAGTGGACAGGTCCTGATCACTTCTGATTAATGTTGGTATTTTTTGTTAAAGTGCAAAGTGAGTGCAGGTCGGTCGGGCAGTGAGGAGGGAGGACACTCCGGCTGGGTCTCAATTCAGGGGCGGCATCCTTCAGAGGACCCGGTCTAATCCATTCATCAGTGACTCCAAGTGAACTGTGCCAGATGTAATGAAGTTCCCTAGGGGCAGTGCTATTATGTCACATTCACAGTAACATGAGGTCACTGTGACCTTGACCTTTGACCTCCAGGCACCAAAATCTAATCAATAACCAATCAATCTTTGAGTCCATGTGAAAGTTTGTACCAAATCTGAAGCTGATCTTACGATATCATGTTCAAGAAACCGTGACCTTGACCTTTGACCTTCTCACAGAGATATCACCTTCACAAAGCAAAAATGTCCCTATGACCTTTGACCTTTGGCTACTAAAATCAAGTGAGTTAATCCTTGAGTCAAAGTGAATGTTTGATCCAAGTTTGAGGAGATTCCCTCAAAGCATTCTGGAGATATCGCGTTCAGAGCAAAGGGACGGACGACCTGAGAGCATGATGTGGCCACTAGGTGTCTCCAGAGAGGAAGCATGAAAAGATCAGTGAGAGAGAGAGAGAGAGAGAGAGAGAGAGAGAGAGAGAGAGAGAGAGAGAGAGAGAGAGAGAGAGAGAGAGAGAGAGAGAGGGAGAGAGAGAGAGGAGGGAGGAGAAGAGAGGGAGAGAGAGAGAGGAGGAGGAGAGAGGAGAGAGAGAGAGAGAGGAGGGAGGAGAAAGACAGGGAGAGAGAGAGAGAGGAGGGAGGAGAAGGAGAGAGAGAGAGAGGGAGGAGAGAAAGGAGAGAGAGAGAGAGGAGGGAGGAGAAGGACAGGGAGAGAGAGAGAGGAGGGAGGAGGAGGAGAGGAGAGAGAGAGGAGGGAGGAGAGGAGAGGGAGAGAGAGAGAGAGGAGAGAGGAGGAGAGAGAGAGAGAGAGGGAGGAGAAGGAGAGGGAGAGAGAGAGAGAGAGAGAGAGAGAGAGAGAGAGAGAGAGAGAGAGAGAGAGAGAGAGGGAGGAGAGAGAGAGGAGGGAGGAGGAGAAGGAGAGAGAGAGAGAGAGAGGAGGGAGGAGAAGGAGAGGGAGAGAGAGAGAGAGGAGGGAGGAGAAGGACAGGGAGAGAGAGAGAGAGAGAGAGAGAGAGAGAGAGAGAGAGAGAGAGAGAGAGAGAGAGAGAGAGAGAGAGGAGGGAGGAGAAGGAGGAGGAGGAGGAGGGAGGAGAGGAGAGAGGGAGAGAGAGAGAGAGAGAGAGAGAGAGAGAGAGAGAGAGAGAGAGAGAGGAGGAGGAGAAGGAGAGAGAGAGGGAGGAGAAGGAGAGGGAGAGAGGGAGAGAGAGGGAGAGAGAGAGAGAGAGAGAG